>NW_027478494.1:683513-983513 GCF_051014685.1 Ptiloglossa arizonensis
TATACGTTATACGTTATACGTTATACGGTATACGTTATGCGTTATACGTTATACGTTATACGTTATACGTTATACGTTATACGTTATACGTTATACCTTATACGTTATACGTTATACGTTATACGTTATACGTTATACGTTATACGTTATACGTTATACGTTATACGTTATACGTTATACGTTATACGTTATACGTTATACGTTATACGTTATACGTTATACGTTATACGTTATACGTTATACGTTATACGTTATACGTTACACGTTATACGTTATACGTTATACGTTATACGTTATGCGTTATACGCTATACGTTATGCGTTATAGGTCATACCTTATATGTGATACGTCATACGTTATACGTTATACGTTATACGTTATACGTTAAACGTTATACGTTATACGTTATACGTTATACGTTATACGTTACACGTTATACGTTATACGTTACACGTTATAAGTTATACGTTATACGTTATACGTTATACATTATGCGTTATACGCTATACGTAATGCATTATAGGTCACACCTTATACGTGATACGTCATACGCTATACGTTATACGTGATACGTTATACGTTATACGTTGCACGTTATACGTTAAACGTTAGACGTTATATGTTATACGTTATACGTTGTACGTTATACGTTATATGTAATATGTAATACGTTATACGTTATACGTTATACGTTATACGTTATACGTTATACGTTATTCGTTATACGTTATACGTTATACGTTATACGTTATACGTTATACGTTATACGTTTTACGTTATACGTTATACGTTATACGTTATACATTATACGTTATACGTTATACGTTATACGTTATACGTTATTCGTTGTACGTTATACGTTATACGTTATACGTTATACGTTATACGTTATACGTTACTCGTTATACGTTATACGTTATACGTTATACGTTAAACGTTATACGTTATACGTTATACGTTATACGTTATACGTTATACGTTATACGTTATACGTTATACGTTATACGTTATACGTTATACGTTATACGTTATACGTTATACGTTATTCGTTGTACGTTATACGTTATACGTTATACGTTATACGTTATACGTTATACGTTACTCGTTATACGTTATACGTTATACGTTATACGTTATACGTTATACGTTATACGTTATACGTTATACGTTATACGTTACTCGTTATACGTAATATGTAATACGTTTTACGTTATAAGTTATACGTTATACGTTATACGTTATACGTTATACGTTATACGTTATACGTTATACGTTATACGTTATACGTTATACGATATACGTTATACGGTATACGTTATGCGTTATACGTTATACGTTATACGTTATACGTTATACGTTATACGTTTTACGTTTTACGTTATACGTTATACGTTCTACGATATACGTTATACGTTATACGTTATGCGTTATAGGATATACGTTATACGTTATACGTTATACGTTATACGTTATACGTTATACGTTATACGTTATACGTTATACGTTATACGTTATACGTTATACGTTATACGTTATACGTTATACGTTGTACGTTATACGTTATACGTTATACGTTATACGTTATACGTTATACGTTATACGGTACACGTTATACGTTATACGTTATACGTTACACGTTATGCGTTATACGCTATACGTTATGCGTTATAGGTCATACCTTATACGTGTTACGTCATACGTTATACGTTATACGTTATACGTTATTCGTTATACGTTATACGTTATACGTTATACGTTACTCGTTATACGTAATATGAAATACGTTTCACGTTATAAGTTATACGTTATACGTTATACGTTATACGTTATACGTTATACGTTATACGTTATACGTTATACGTTATACGTTATACGTTATACGTTATACGTTATACGTTATACGTTATACGTTATACGTTATACGTTATACGTTATACGTTATACATTATACGTTATACGTTATACGTTATACGTTATACGTTATTCGTTGTACGTTATACGTTATACGTTATACGTTATACGTTATACGTTATACGTTACTCGTTATACGTTATACGTTATACGTTATACGTTAAACGTTATACGTTATACGTTATACGTTATACGTTATACGTTATACGTTATACGTTATACGTTATACGTTATACGTTATACGTTATACGTTATACGTTATACGTTATTCGTTGTACGTTATACGTTATACGTTATACGTTATACGTTATACGTTATACGTTACTCGTTATACGTTATACGTTATACGTTATACGTTATACGTTATACGTTATACGTTATACGTTATACGTTATACGTTATACGTTACTCGTTATACGTAATATGTAATACGTTTTACGTTATAAGTTATACGTTATACGTTATACGTTATACGTTATACGTTATACGTTATACGTTATACGTTATACGTTATACGTTATACGTTATACGTTATACGATATACGTTATACGGCATACGTTATGCGTTATACGTTATACGTTATACGTTATACGTTATACGTTATACGTTTTACGTTTTACGTTATACGTTATACGTTCTACGATATACGTTATACGTTATACGTTATGCGTTATAGGATATACGTTATACGTTATACGTTATACGTTATACGTTATACGTTATACGTTATACGTTATACGTTATACGTTATACGTTATACGTTATACGTTATACGTTATACGTTGTACGTTATACGTTATACGTTATACGTTATACGTTATACGTTATACGTTATACGTTATACGGTACACGTTATACGTTATACGTTATACGTTACACGTTATGCGTTATACGCTATACGTTATGCGTTATAGGTCATACCTTATACGTGTTACGTCATACGTTATACGTTATACGTTATACGTTATTCGTTATACGTTATACGTTATACGTTATACGTTATACGTTATACGTTATACGTTATACGTTATACGTTATACGTTATACGTTATACGTTATACGTTATACGTTATACGTTATACGTTATACGTTATACGTTATACGTTATACGTTATACGTTATACGTTATACGTTATACGTTATACGTTATACGTTATACGTTATACGTTATTCGTTATACGTTATACGTTATACGTCATACGTTATACGTTATACGTTATACGTTTTACGTTATACGTTATACGTTATACGTTATACATTATACGTTATACGTTATACGTTATACGTTATACGTTATTCGTTGTACGTTATACGTTATACGTTATACGTTATACGTTATACGTTATACGTTACTCGTTATACGTTATACGTTATACGTTATACGTTAAACGTTATACGTTATACGTTATACGTTATACGTTATACGTTATACGTTATACGTTATACGTTATACGTTATACGTTATACGTTATACGTTATACGTTATACGTTATTCGTTGTACGTTATACGTTATACGTTATACGTTATACGTTATACGTTATACGTTACTCGTTATACGTTATACGTTATACGTTATACGTTATACGTTATACGTTATACGTTATACGTTATACGTTATACGTTACTCGTTATACGTAATATGTAATACGTTTTACGTTATAAGTTATACGTTATACGTTATACGTTATACGTTATACGTTATACGTTATACGTTATACGTTATACGTTATACGTTATACGATATACGTTATACGGCATACGTTATGCGTTATACGTTATACGTTATACGTTATACGTTATACGTTATACGTTTTACGTTTTACGTTATACGTTATACGTTCTACGATATACGTTATACGTTATACGTTATGCGTTAAAGGATATACGTTATACGTTATACGTTATACGTTATACGTTATACGTTATACGTTATACGTTATACGTTATACGTTATACGTTATACGTTATACGTTATACGTTGTACGTTATACGTTATACGTTATACGTTATACGTTATACGTTATACGTTATACGTTATACGGTACACGTTATACGTTATACGTTATACGTTACACGTTATGCGTTATACGCTATACGTTATGCGTTATAGGTCATACCTTATACGTGTTACGTCATACGTTATACGTTATACGTTATACGTTATTCGTTATACGTTATACGTTATACGTTATACGTTATACGTTATACGTTATACGTTATACGTTATACGTTATACGTTATACGTTATACGTTATACGTTATACGTTATACGTTATACGTTATACGTTATACGTTATACGTTATACGTTATACGTTATACGTTATACGTTATACGTTATACGTTATACGTTATACGTTATACGTTATACGTTATACGTTATACGTTATGCGTTATACGTTATACGTTATACGTTATACGTTATACGTTATACGTTATACGTTATACGTTATACGTTATACGTTATACGTTATACGTTATACGTTATACGTTATAAGTTATACGTTATACGTTATACGTTATACGTTATACGTTATACGTTATACGTTATACGTTATACGTTATTCGTTATACGTTATACGTTATACGTTATACGTTATACGTTATACGTTATACGTTTTACGTTATACGTTATACGTTATACGTTATACATTATACGTTATACGTTATACGTTATACGTTATACGTTATTCGTTGTACGTTATACGTTATACGTTATACGTTATACGTTATACGTTATACGTTACTCGTTATACGTTATACGTTATACGTTATACGTTATACGTTATACGTTATACGTTATACGTTATACGGTACACGTTATACGTTATACGTTATACGTTACACGTTATGCGTTATACGCTATACGTTATGCGTTATAGGTCATACCTTATACGTGTTACGTCATACGTTATACGTTATACGTTATACGTTATTCGTTATACGTTATACGTTATACGTTATACGTTATACGTTATACGTTATACGTTATACGTTATACGTTATACGTTATACGTTATACGTTATACGTTATACGTTATACGTTATACGTTATACGTTATACGTTATACGTTATACGTTATACGTTATACGTTATACGTTATACGTTATACGTTACACGTTATACGTTATACGTTATACGTTATACGTTATACGTTATACGTTATACGTTATACGTTATACGTTTGACGCTATACGCTATACGGTATACGTTATGCGTTATTCGCTATACGTTATGCGTTATAGGATATACGTTATGCATTATAGGATATACGTTATACGTGATACGTTGTACGTTATACGTTATACGTTATACGTTATATGTTATACGTTATACGTTTGACGCTATACGCTATACGGTATACGTTATGCGTTATTCGCTATACGTTATGCGTTATAGGATATACGTTATGCATTATAGGATATACGTTATACGTGATACGTTGTACGTTATACGTTATACGTTATACGTTATACGTTATACGTTATACGTTATTCGTTATACGTTGTACGTTATACGTTATACGTTATACGTTATACGTTATTCGTTATACGTTATACGTTATACGTTATACGTTATACGTTATACGTTATACCATATACGTTATACGTTATACGTTATACGTTAAACTTTATACGTTATACGTTATACGTTATACGATATACGTTATACGTTATACGTTGTACGTTATACGTTATACGTTATACGTTATACGTTATACGTTATACGTTATACGTTATACGTTATACGTTATACGTTATACGTTATACGTTATACGTTATACGTTATACGTTATACGTTATACGTTATACGTTATACGTTATACGTTATACGTTACACGTTCTACGTTCTACGTTATACGTTGTACGTTATACGTTGTACGTTATACGTTATACGTTGTACGTTATACGTTATACGTTATACGTTATGCGTTATACGTTACACGTTATACGTTATACGTTGTACGTTATACGTTATACGTTATACGTTATACGTTATTAGTTATACGTTATACGTTATACGTTATACGTTATACGTTATACATTATACGTTATACGTTATACGTTATACGTTATACGTTATTCGTTGTACGTTATACGTTATACGTTATACGTTATACGTTATACGTTATACGTTATACGTTATACGTTACTCGTTATACGTAATATGAAATACGTTATACGTTATACGTTATACGTTATACGTTATACGTTATACGTTATACGTTATACGTTATACGTTATACGTTATACGTTATACGTTATACGTTATACGGTATACGTTATACGTTATACGTTACTCGTTATACGTAATATGTAATACGTTTTACGTTATAAGTTATACGTTATACGTTATACGTTATACGTTATACGTTATACGTTATACGTTATACGTTATACGTTATACGTTATACGTTATACGGTATACGTTATGCGTTATACGTTATACGTTATACGTTATACGTTGTACGTTATACGTTATACGTTATGCGTTATACGCTATACGTTGTGCGTTATAGGTCATACCTTATACGTGATACGTCATACGTTATACGTTATGCGTTATACGTTATACGTTATACGTTATACGTTATACGTTATACGTTATACGTTATACGTTATACGTTATACGTTATACGTTATACGTTATACGTTATACGTTATACGTTATACGTTATACGTTATACGTTATACGTTATACGTTATACGGTATACGTTATACGTTATACGTTATACGTTATACGTTAAACGTTATACGTTATACGTTTTACGTTATACGTTATACGTTATACGTTATACGTTATACGTTATACGTTATACGTTACTCGTTATACGTAATATGTAATACGTTTTACGTTATAAGTTATACGTTATACGTTATACGTTATACGTTATACGTTATACGTTATACGTTATACGTTATACGTTATACGTTATACGTTATACGGTATACGTTATGCGTTATACGTTATACGTTATACGGTATACGTTATGCGTTATACGTTATACGTTATACGCTATACGTTATACGTTATACGTTTTACGTTATACGTTATACGTTATACGATATACGTTATACGTTATACGTTATGCGTTATAGGATATACGTTATACGTTATACGTTATACGTTATACGTTATACGTTATACGTTATACGTTATACGTTATACGTTATACGTTATACGTTATACGTTGTACGTTATACGTTATACGTTATACGTTATGCGTTATACGCTATACGTTATGCGTTATAGGTCATACCTTATACGTGATACGTCATACGTTATACGTTATGCGTTATACGTTATACGTTATACGTTATCCGTTATACGTTATACGTTATACGTTATACGTTATACGTTATACGTTATACGTTATACGTTATACGTTATACGTTATACGTTATACGTTATACGTTATACGTTATACGTTATACGTTATACGTTATACGTTATACGTTATACGTTATACGTTATACGTTATACGTTATACGTTATACGTTATGCGTTATACGCTATACGTTATGCGTTATAGGTCATACCTTATACGTGATACGTCATACGTTATACGTTATGCGTTATACGTTATACGTTATACGTTATACGTTATACGTTATACGTTATACGTTATACGTTATACGTTATACGTTATACGTTACTCGTTATACGTAATATGTAATACGTTTTACGTTATAAGTTATACGTTATACGTTATACGTTATACGTTATACGTTATACGTTATACGTTATACGTTATACGTTATACGTTATACGTTATACGTTATACGTTATACATTATACGTTTTACGTTATACGTTATAAGTTACACGATATACATTATACGTTATACGTTATACGTTATACGTTATACGTTATACGTTATACGTTATACGTTATACGTTATACGTTATACGTTATACGTTATACGTTATACGGTATACGTTATGCGTTATACGTTATACGTTATACGTTATACGTTGTACGTTATACGTTATACGTTATGCGTTATACGCTATACGTTGTGCGTTATAGGTCATACCTTATACGTGATACGTCATACGTTATACGTTATGCGTTATACGTTATACGTTATACGTTATACGTTATACGTTATACGTTATACGTTATACGTTATACGTTATACGTTATACGTTATACGTTATACGTTATACGTTATACGTTATACGTTATACGTTATACGTTATACGTTATACGTTATACGGTATACGTTATACGTTATACGTTATACGTTATACGTTAAACGTTATACGTTATACGTTTTACGTTATACGTTATACGTTATACGTTATACGTTATACGTTATACGTTATACGTTACTCGTTATACGTAATATGTAATACGTTTTACGTTATAAGTTATACGTTATACGTTATACGTTATACGTTATACGTTATACGTTATACGTTATACGTTATACGTTATACGTTATACGTTATACGGTATACGTTATGCGTTATACGTTATACGTTATACGGTATACGTTATGCGTTATACGTTATACGTTATACGCTATACGTTATACGTTATACGTTTTACGTTATACGTTATACGTTATACGATATACGTTATACGTTATACGTTATGCGTTATAGGATATACGTTATACGTTATACGTTATACGTTATACGTTATACGTTATACGTTATACGTTATACGTTATACGTTATACGTTATACGTTATACGTTGTACGTTATACGTTATACGTTATACGTTATGCGTTATACGCTATACGTTATGCGTTATAGGTCATACCTTATACGTGATACGTCATACGTTATACGTTATGCGTTATACGTTATACGTTATACGTTATCCGTTATACGTTATACGTTATACGTTATACGTTATACGTTATACGTTATACGTTATACGTTATACGTTATACGTTATACGTTATACGTTATACGTTATACGTTATACGTTATACGTTATACGTTATACGTTATACGTTATACGTTATACGTTATACGTTATACGTTATACGTTATACGTTATGCGTTATACGCTATACGTTATGCGTTATAGGTCATACCTTATACGTGATACGTCATACGTTATACGTTATGCGTTATACGTTATACGTTATACGTTATACGTTATACGTTATACGTTATACGTTATACGTTATACGTTATACGTTATACGTTACTCGTTATACGTAATATGTAATACGTTTTACGTTATAAGTTATACGTTATACGTTATACGTTATACGTTATACGTTATACGTTATACGTTATACGTTATACGTTATACGTTATACGTTATACGTTATACGTTATACATTATACGTTTTACGTTATACGTTATAAGTTACACGATATACATTATACGTTATACGTTATACGTTATACGTTATACGTTATACGTTATACGTTATACGTTATACGTTATACGTTATACGTTATACGTTATACGTTATACGTTATACGTTATACGTTATACGTTATACGTTATACGTTATACGTTATACGTTATACGTTATACGTTATACGTTATACGTTATGCGTTATACGCTATACGTTATGCGGTATAGGTCATACCTTATACGTGATACGTCATACGTTATACGTTATGCGTTATACGTTATACGTTATACGTTATACGTTATACGTTATACGTTATACGTTATACGTTATACGTTATACGTTATACGTTATACGTTACTCGTTATACGTAATATGTAATACGTTTTACGTTATAAGTTATACGTTATACGTTATACGTTATACGTTATACGTTATACGTTATACGTTATACGTTATACGTTATACGTTATACGTTATACGTTATACGTTATACGGTATACGTTATGCGTTATACGTTATACGTTATACGTTAAACGTTATACGTTATACGTTTTACGTTATACGTTAAACGTTGTACGATATACGTTATAGGTTATACGTTATGCGTTATAGGATATACGTTATACGTTATACGTTATACGTTATACGTTATACGTTATACGTTATACGTTATACGTTATACGTTATACATTATACGTTATACGTTATACGTTATACGTTATACGTTATACGTTATACGTTATACGTTATACGTTATACGTTATACGTTATACGTTATACGTTATACGTTATACGTTATACGTTATACGTTATACGTTATACGTTATACGTTATACGTTATACGTTATACGTTATACGTTATACGTTATTCGTTATACGTTATACGTTATACGTTATACGTTATACGTTATACGTTATACGTTATACGTTATACGTTATACGTTATACGTTATACGTTATACGTTATACGTTATACGTTATACGTTATACGTTATACGTTATACGTTATACATTATACGTTTTACGTTATACGTTATAAGTTACACGATATACATTATACGTTATACGTTATACGTTATACGTTATACGTTATACGTTATACGTTATACGTTATACGTTATACGTTATACGTTATACGTTATACGTTATACGTTATACGTTATACGTTATACGTTATACGTTATACGTTATACGTTATACGTTATACGTTATACGTTATACGTTATACGTTATACGTTATGCGTTATACGCTATACGTTATGCGTTGTAGGTCATACCTTATACGTGATACGTCATACGTTATACGTTATGCGTTATACGTTATACGTTATACGTTATACGTTATACGTTATACGTTATACGTTATACGTTATACGTTATACGTTATACGTTATACGTTATACGTTACTCGTTATACGTAATATGTAATACGTTTTACGTTATAAGTTATACGTTATACGTTATACGTTATACGTTATACGTTATACGTTATACGTTATACGTTATACGTTATACGTTATACGTTATACGGTATACGTTATGCGTTATACGTTATACGTTATACGTTATACGTTATACGTTATACGTTATACGTTATACGTTATTCGTTATACGTTATACGTTATACGTTATACGTTATACGTTATACGTTATACGTTTTACGTTATACGTTATACGTTATACGATATACGTTATACGTTATACGTTATGCGTTATAGGATATACGTTATACGTTATACGTTATACGTTATACGTTATACGTTATACGTTATACGTTATACGTTATACGTTATACGTTATACGTTATACGTTATACGTTATACGTTGTACGTTATACGTTATACGTTATGCGTTATACGCTATAAGTTATGCGTTATAGGTCATACCTTATACGTGATACGTCATACGTTATACGTTATGCGTTATACGTTATACGTTATACGTTATACGTTATACGTTATACGTTATACGTTATACGTTATACGTTATACGTTATACGTTATACGTTATACGTTATACGTTATACGTTATACGTTATACGTTATACGTTATACGTTATACGTTATACGTTATACGTTATACGTTATACGTTATACGTTATGCGTTATACGCTATACGTTATGCGTTATAGGTCATACCTTATACGTGATACGTCATACGTTATACGTTATGCGTTATACGTTATACGTTATACGTTATACGTTATACGTTATACGTTATACGTTATACGTTATACGTTATACGTTATACGTTATACGTTACTCGTTATACGTAATATGTAATACGTTTTACGTTATAAGTTATACGTTATACGTTATACGTTATACGTTATACGTTATACGTTATACGTTATACGTTATACGTTATACGTTATACGTTATACGTTATACGTTATACGTTATACGTTATACGTTATACATTATACGTTTTACGTTATACGTTATAAGTTACACGATATACATTATACGTTATACGTTATACGTTATACGTTATACGTTATACGTTATACGTTATACGTTATACGTTATACGTTATACGTTATACGTTATACGTTATACGTTATACGTTATACGTTATACGTTATACGTTATACGTTATACGTTATACGTTATACGTTATACGTTATACGTTATACGTTATGCGTTATACGCTATACGTTATGCGTTATAGGTCATACCTTATACGTGATACGTCATACGTTATACGTTATGCGTTATACGTTATACGTTATACGTTATACGTTATACGTTATACGTTATACGTTATACGTTATACGTCATACGTTATACGTTACTCGTTATACGTAATATGTAATACGTTTTACGTTATACGTTATACGTTATACGTTATACGTTATTCGTTATACGTTATACGTTATACGTTATACGTTATACGTTATACGTTATACGTTATACGTTATACGTTATACGTTATACGTTATACGTTATACGTTAAACGTTATACGTTATACGTTATACGTTATACGATATACGTTATACGTTATACGTTGTACGTTATACGTTATACGTTATACGTTAAACGTTATACGTTATACGTTATACGTTATACGTTATACGTTATACGCTATACGTTATACGTTGTACGTTATGCGTTATACGTTATGCGTTATACGTTATACGTTATTCGTTATACGTTGTACGTTATACGTTATACGTTATACGTTATACGTTATTCGTTATACGTTATACGTTATACGTTATACGGTATACGTTATACGTTATACCATATACGTTATACGTTATACGTTATACGTTAAACGTTATACGTTATACGTTATACGTTATACGATATACGTTATACGTTATACGTTGTACGTTATACGTTATACGTTATACGTTATACGTTATACGTTATACGTTATACGTTATACGTTATACGTTATACGTTATACGTTATACGTTATACGTTATACGTTATACGTTATACGTTATACGTTATACGTTATACGTTATACGTTATACGTTATACGTTATACGTTCTACGTTCTACGTTATACGTTGTACGTTATACGTTGTACGTTATACGTTATACGTTGTACGTTATACGTTATACGTTATACGTTATGCGTTATACGTTACACGTTATACGTTATACGTTGTACGTTATACGTTATACGTTATACGTTATACGTTATTAGTTATACGTTATACGTTATACGTTATACGTTATACGTTATACATTATACGTTATACGTTATACGTTATACGTTATACGTTATTCGTTGTACGTTATACGTTATACGTTATACGTTATACGTTATACGTTATACGTTATACGTTATACGTTACTCGTTATACGTAATATGAAATACGTTTCACGTTATAAGTTATACGTTATACGTTATACGTTATACGTTATACGTTATACGTTATACGTTATACGTTATACGTTATACGGTATACGTTATGCGTTATACGTTATACGTTATACGTTATACGTTATACATTATCCGTTTTACGTTATACGTTATAAGTTACACGATATACATTATACGTTATACGTTATACGTTATACGTTATACATTATACGTTACTCGTTATACGTAATATGTAATACGTTTTACGTTATAAGTTATACGTTATACGTTATATAATACGTTATACGTTATACGTTATACGTTATACGTTATACGTTATACGTTATACGTTATACGGTATACGTTATGCGTTATACGTTATACGTTATACGTTATACGTTATACGTTATACGTTTTACGTTATACGTTATACGTTATACGATATACGTTATACGTTATACGTTATGCGTTATAGGATATACGTTATACGTTATGCGTTATACGTTATACGTTATACGTTATACGTTATACGTTATACGTTATACGTTATACGTTATACGTTATACGTTATACGTTATAGGTTATACGTTATACGTTATACGTTATACGTTATACGTCATACGTTATACGTTATACGTTATACGTTATACGTTATACGTTATACGTTATACGTTATACGTTATACGTTATACGTTATACGTTATACGGTATACGTTATACGTTATACGTTACTCGTTATACGTAATATGTAATACGTTTTACGTTATAAGTTATACGTTATACGTTATACGTTATACGTTATACGTTATACGTTATACGTTATGCGTTATACGTTATACGTTATACGGTATACGTTATGCGTTATACGTTATACGTTATACGCTATACGTTATACGTTATACGTTTTACGTTATACGTTATACGTTATACGATATACGTTATACGTTATACGTTATGCGTTATAGGATATACGTTATACGTTATACGTTATACGTTATACGTTATACGTTATACGTTATACGTTATACGTTATACGTTATACGTTATACGTTATACGTTATACGGTATACGTTATACGTTATACGTTACTCGTTATACGTAATATGTAATACGTTTTACGTTATAAGTTATACGTTATACGTTATACGTTATACGTTATACGTTATACGTTATACGTTATACGTTATACGTTATACGTTATACGGTATACGTTATACGTTATACGTTATACGTTATACGTTAAACGTTATACGTTATACGTTTTACGTTATACGTTAGACGTTATACGTTATACGTTATACGTTATACGTTATACGTTACTCGTTATACGTAATATGTAATACGTTTTACGTTATAAGTTATACGTTATACGTTATACGTTATACGTTATACGTTATACGTTATACGTTATACGTTATACGTTATACGGTATACGTTATGCGTTATACGTTATACGTTATACGGTATACGTTATGCGTTATACGTTATACGTTATACGCTATACGTTATACGTTATACGTTTTACGTTATACGTTATACGTTATACGATATACGTTATACGTTATACGTTATGCGTTATAGGATATACGTTATACGTTATACGTTATACGTTATACGTTATGCGTTATAGGTCATACCTTATACGTGATACGTCATACGTTATACGTTATGCGTTATACGTTATACGTTATACGTTATCCGTTATACGTTATACGTTATACGTTATACGTTATACGTTATACGTTATACGTTATACGTTATACGTTATACGTTATACGTTATACGTTATACGTTATACGTTATACGTTATACGTTATACGTTATACGTTATACGTTATACGTTATACGTTATACGTTATACGTTATACGTTATACGTTATACGTTATGCGTTATACGCTATACGTTATGCGTTATAGGTCATACCTTATACGTGATACGTCATACGTTATACGTTATGCGTTATACGTTATACGTTATACGTTATACGTTATACGTTATACGTTATACGTTATACGTTATACGTTATACGTTATACGTTACTCGTTATACGTAATATGTAATACGTTTTACGTTATAAGTTATACGTTATACGTTATACGTTATACGTTATACGTTATACGTTATACGTTATACGTTATACGTTATACGTTATACGTTATACGTTATACGTTATACATTATACGTTTTACGTTATACGTTATAAGTTACACGATATACATTATACGTTATACGTTATACGTTATACGTTATACGTTATACGTTATACGTTATACGTTATACGTTATACGTTATACGTTATACGTTATACGTAATATGTAATACGTTTTACGTTATAAGTTATACGTTATACGTTATACGTTATACGTTATACGTTATACGTTATACGTTATACGTTATACGTTATACGTTATACGTTATACGTTATACGTTAAACGTTATACGTTATACGTTATACGTTATACGATATACGTTATACGTTATACGTTGTACGTTATACGTTATACGTTATACGTTAAACGTTATACGTTATACGTTATACGTTATACGTTATACGTTATACGCTATACGTTATACGTTGTACGTTATGCGTTATACGTTATGCGTTATACGTTATACGTTATTCGTTATACGTTGTACGTTATACGTTATACGTTATACGTAATATGTAATACGTTTTACGTTGTACGTTATACGTTATACGTTGTACGTTATACGTTATACGTTATACGTTATGCGTTATACGTTACACGTTATACGTTATACGTTGTACGTTATACGTTATACGTTATACGTTATACGTTATTAGTTATACGTTATACGTTATACGTTATACGTTATACGTTATACATTATACGTTATACGTTATACGTTATACGTTATACGTTATTCGTTGTACGTTATACGTTATACGTTATACGTTATACGTTATACGTTATACGTTATACGTTATACGTTACTCGTTATACGTAATATGAAATACGTTTCACGTTATAAGTTATACGTTATACGTTATACGTTATACGTTATACGTTATACGTTATACGTTATACGTTATACGTTATACGGTATACGTTATGCGTTATACGTTATACGTTATACGTTATACGTTATACATTATCCGTTTTACGTTATACGTTATAAGTTACACGATATACATTATACGTTATACGTTATACGTTATACGTTATACATTATACGTTACTCGTTATACGTAATATGTAATACGTTTTACGTTATAAGTTATACGTTATACGTTATATAATACGTTATACGTTATACGTTATACGTTATACGTTATACGTTATACGTTATACGTTATACGGTATACGTTATGCGTTATACGTTATACGTTATACGTTATACGTTATACGTTATACGTTTTACGTTATACGTTATACGTTATACGATATACGTTATACGTTATACGTTATGCGTTATAGGATATACGTTATACGTTATGCGTTATACGTTATACGTTATACGTTATACGTTATACGTTATACGTTATACGTTATACGTTATACGTTATACGTTATACGTTATACGTTATAGGTTATACGTTATACGTTATACGTTATACGTTATACGTCATACGTTATACGTTATACGTTATACGTTATACGTTATACGTTATACGTTATACGTTATACGTTATACGTTATACGTTATACGTTATACGTTATACGGTATACGTTATACGTTATACGTTACTCGTTATACGTAATATGTAATACGTTTTACGTTATAAGTTATACGTTATACGTTATACGTTATACGTTATACGTTATACGTTATACGTTATGCGTTATACGTTATACGTTATACGGTATACGTTATGCGTTATACGTTATACGTTATACGCTATACGTTATACGTTATACGTTTTACGTTATACGTTATACGTTATACGATATACGTTATACGTTATACGTTATGCGTTATAGGATATACGTTATACGTTATACGTTATACGTTATACGTTATACGTTATACGTTATACGTTATACGTTATACGTTATACGTTATACGTTGTACGTTATACGTTATACGTTATACGTTATACGTTATACGTTATACGGTATACGTTATGCGTTATACGTTATACGTTATACGTTATACGTTATACGTTATACGTTTTACGTTATACGTTATACATTATACGTTATACGTTATACGTTATACGTTATACGTTATACGTTATACGTTATACGTTATTCGTTATACGTTATACGTTATACGTTATACGTTATACGTTATACGTTATACCATATACGTTATACGTTATACGTTATACGCTAAACGTTATACGTTATACGTTATACGTTATACGTTATACGTTATACGTTATACGTTATACGTTATACGTTATACGTTATACGTTATACGTTATACGTTATACGTTATACGTTATACGTTATACGTTATACGTTATACGTTATACGTTATACGTTATACGTTATACGTTATACGTTATACGTTATACGTTATACGTTATACGTTATACGTTATACGTTATACGTTATACGTTATACGTTATACGTTATACGTTATACGTTATACGGTATACGTTATACGTTATACGTTACTCGTTATACGTAATATGTAATACGTTTTACGTTATAAGTTATACGTTATACGTTATACGTTATACGTTATACGTTATACGTTATACGTTATACGTTATACGTTATACGTTATACGGTATACGTTATACGTTATACGTTATACGTTATACGTTAAACGTTATACGTTATACGTTTTACGTTATACGTTAGACGTTATACGTTATACGTTATACGTTATACGTTATACGTTACTCGTTATACGTAATATGTAATACGTTTTACGTTATAAGTTATACGTTATACGTTATACGTTATACGTTATACGTTATACGTTATACGTTATACGTTATACGTTATACGGTATACGTTATGCGTTATACGTTATACGTTATACGGTATACGTTATGCGTTATACGTTATACGTTATACGCTATACGTTATACGTTATACGTTTTACGTTATACGTTATACGTTATACGATATACGTTATACGTTATACGTTATGCGTTATAGGATATACGTTATACGTTATACGTTATACGTTATACGTTATGCGTTATAGGTCATACCTTATACGTGATACGTCATACGTTATACGTTATGCGTTATACGTTATACGTTATACGTTATCCGTTATACGTTATACGTTATACGTTATACGTTATACGTTATACGTTATACGTTATACGTTATACGTTATACGTTATACGTTATACGTTATACGTTATACGTTATACGTTATACGTTATACGTTATACGTTATACGTTATACGTTATACGTTATACGTTATACGTTATACGTTATACGTTATACGTTATGCGTTATACGCTATACGTTATGCGTTATAGGTCATACCTTATACGTGATACGTCATACGTTATACGTTATGCGTTATACGTTATACGTTATACGTTATACGTTATACGTTATACGTTATACGTTATACGTTATACGTTATACGTTATACGTTACTCGTTATACGTAATATGTAATACGTTTTACGTTATAAGTTATACGTTATACGTTATACGATATACGTTATACGTTATACGTTATACGTTATACGTTATACGTTATACGTTATACGTTATACGTTATACGTTATACATTATACGTTTTACGTTATACGTTATAAGTTACACGATATACATTATACGTTATACGTTATACGTTATACGTTATACGTTATACGTTATACGTTATACGTTATACGTTATACGTTATACGTTATACGTTATACGTTATACGTTATACGTTATACGTTATACGTTATACGTTATACGTTATACGTTATACGTTATACGTTATACGTTATACGTTATACGTTATACGTTATACGTTATGCGTTATACGCTATACGTTATGCGGTATAGGTCATACCTTATACGTGATACGTCATACGTTATACGTTATGCGTTATACGTTATACGTTATACGTTATACGTTATACGTTATACGTTATACGTTATACGTTATACGTTATACGTTATACGTTATACGTTACTCGTTATACGTAATATGTAATACGTTTTACGTTATAAGTTATACGTTATACGTTATACGTTATACGTTATACGTTATACGTTATACGTTATACGTTATACGTTATACGTTATACGTTATACGTTATACGTTATACGGTATACGTTATGCGTTATACGTTATACGTTATACGTTAAACGTTATACGTTATACGTTTTACGTTATACGTTAAACGTTGTACGATATACGTTATAGGTTATACGTTATGCGTTATAGGATATACGTTATACGTTATACGTTATACGTTATACGTTATACGTTATACGTTATACGTTATACGTTATACGTTATACATTATACGTTATACGTTATACGTTATACGTTATACGTTATACGTTATACGTTATACGTTATACGTTATACGTTATACGTTATACGTTATACGTTATACGTTATACGTTATACGTTATACGTTATACGTTATACGTTATACGTTATACGTTATACGTTATACGTTATACGTTATACGTTATTCGTTATACGTTATACGTTATACGTTATACGTTATACGTTATACGTTATACGTTATACGTTATACGTTATACGTTATACGTTATACGTTATACGTTATACGTTATACGTTATACGTTATACGTTATACGTTATACGTTATACATTATACGTTTTACGTTATACGTTATAAGTTACACGATATACATTATACGTTATACGTTATACGTTATACGTTATACGTTATACGTTATACGTTATACGTTATACGTTATACGTTATACGTTATACGTTATACGTTATACGTTATACGTTATACGTTATACGTTATACGTTATACGTTATACGTTATACGTTATACGTTATACGTTATACGTTATACGTTATGCGTTATACGCTATACGTTATGCGTTGTAGGTCATACCTTATACGTGATACGTCATACGTTATACGTTATGCGTTATACGTTATACGTTATACGTTATACGTTATACGTTATACGTTATACGTTATACGTTATACGTTATACGTTATACGTTATACGTTATACGTTACTCGTTATACGTAATATGTAATACGTTTTACGTTATAAGTTATACGTTATACGTTATACGTTATACGTTATACGTTATACGTTATACGTTATACGTTATACGTTATACGTTATACGTTATACGTTATACGTTATACGTTATACGTTATACGGTATACGTTATGCGTTATACGTTATACGTTATACGTTATACGTTATACGTTATACGTTATACGTTATACGTTATTCGTTATACGTTATACGTTATACGTTATACGTTATACGTTATACGTTATACGTTTTACGTTATACGTTATACGTTATACGATATACGTTATACGTTATACGTTATGCGTTATAGGATATACGTTATACGTTATACGTTATACGTTATACGTTATACGTTATACGTTATACGTTATACGTTATACGTTATACGTTATACGTTATACGTTAT
This sequence comes from Ptiloglossa arizonensis, assembly GCF_051014685.1. Classification (NCBI taxonomy): domain Eukaryota; kingdom Metazoa; phylum Arthropoda; class Insecta; order Hymenoptera; family Colletidae; genus Ptiloglossa; species Ptiloglossa arizonensis. The sequence goes on from NW_027478494.1 coordinate 704,121, forward strand.
ACGTTATACGTTGTACGTTATACGTTATACGTTATGCGTTATACGCTATAAGTTATGCGTTATAGGTCATACCTTATACGTGATACGTCATACGTTATACGTTATGCGTTATACGTTATACGTTATACGTTATACGTTATACGTTATACGTTATACGTTATACGTTATACGTTATACGTTATACGTTATACGTTATACGTTATACGTTATACGTTATACGTTATACGTTATACGTTATACGTTATACGTTATACGTTATACGTTATACGTTATACGTTATACGTTATGCGTTATACGCTATACGTTATGCGTTATAGGTCATACCTTATACGTGATACGTCATACGTTATACGTTATGCGTTATACGTTATACGTTATACGTTATACGTTATACGTTATACGTTATACGTTATACGTTATACGTTATACGTTATACGTTATACGTTACTCGTTATACGTAATATGTAATACGTTTTACGTTATAAGTTATACGTTATACGTTATACGTTATACGTTATACGTTATACGTTATACGTTATACGTTATACGTTATACGTTATACGTTATACGTTATACGTTATACGTTATACGTTATACGTTATACGTTATACATTATACGTTTTACGTTATACGTTATAAGTTACACGATATACATTATACGTTATACGTTATACGTTATACGTTATACGTTATACGTTATACGTTATACGTTATACGTTATACGTTATACGTTATACGTTATACGTTATACGTTATACGTTATACGTTATACGTTATACGTTATACGTTATACGTTATACGTTATACGTTATACGTTATACGTTATGCGTTATACGCTATACGTTATGCGTTATAGGTCATACCTTATACGTGATACGTCATACGTTATACGTTATGCGTTATACGTTATACGTTATACGTTATACGTTATACGTTATACGTTATACGTTATACGTTATACGTCATACGTTATACGTTACTCGTTATACGTAATATGTAATACGTTTTACGTTATACGTTATACGTTATACGTTATACGTTATTCGTTATACGTTATACGTTATACGTTATACGTTATACGTTATACGTTATACGTTATACGTTATACGTTATACGTTATACGTTATACGTTATACGTTAAACGTTATACGTTATACGTTATACGTTATACGATATACGTTATACGTTATACGTTGTACGTTATACGTTATACGTTATACGTTAAACGTTATACGTTATACGTTATACGTTATACGTTATACGTTATACGCTATACGTTATACGTTGTACGTTATGCGTTATACGTTATGCGTTATACGTTATACGTTATTCGTTATACGTTGTACGTTATACGTTATACGTTATACGTTATACGTTATACGTTATACGTTATACGTTATACGTTATACGTTATACGTTATACGTTATACGTTATACGTTATACGTTATACGTTATACGTTATACGTTCTACGTTCTACGTTATACGTTGTACGTTATACGTTGTACGTTATACGTTATACGTTGTACGTTATACGTTATACGTTATACGTTATGCGTTATACGTTACACGTTATACGTTATACGTTGTACGTTATACGTTATACGTTATACGTTATACGTTATTAGTTATACGTTATACGTTATACGTTATACGTTATACGTTATACATTATACGTTATACGTTATACGTTATACGTTATACGTTATTCGTTGTACGTTATACGTTATACGTTATACGTTATACGTTATACGTTATACGTTATACGTTATACGTTACTCGTTATACGTAATATGAAATACGTTTCACGTTATAAGTTATACGTTATACGTTATACGTTATACGTTATACGTTATACGTTATACGTTATACGTTATACGTTATACGGTATACGTTATGCGTTATACGTTATACGTTATACGTTATACGTTATACATTATCCGTTTTACGTTATACGTTATAAGTTACACGATATACATTATACGTTATACGTTATACGTTATACGTTATACATTATACGTTACTCGTTATACGTAATATGTAATACGTTTTACGTTATAAGTTATACGTTATACGTTATATAATACGTTATACGTTATACGTTATACGTTATACGTTATACGTTATACGTTATACGTTATACGGTATACGTTATGCGTTATACGTTATACGTTATACGTTATACGTTATACGTTATACGTTTTACGTTATACGTTATACGTTATACGATATACGTTATACGTTATACGTTATGCGTTATAGGATATACGTTATACGTTATGCGTTATACGTTATACGTTATACGTTATACGTTATACGTTATACGTTATACGTTATACGTTATACGTTATACGTTATACGTTATAGGTTATACGTTATACGTTATACGTTATACGTTATACGTCATACGTTATACGTTATACGTTATACGTTATACGTTATACGTTATACGTTATACGTTATACGTTATACGTTATACGTTATACGTTATACGGTATACGTTATACGTTATACGTTACTCGTTATACGTAATATGTAATACGTTTTACGTTATAAGTTATACGTTATACGTTATACGTTATACGTTATACGTTATACGTTATACGTTATGCGTTATACGTTATACGTTATACGGTATACGTTATGCGTTATACGTTATACGTTATACGCTATACGTTATACGTTATACGTTTTACGTTATACGTTATACGTTATACGATATACGTTATACGTTATACGTTATGCGTTATAGGATATACGTTATACGTTATACGTTATACGTTATACGTTATACGTTATACGTTATACGTTATACGTTATACGTTATACGTTATACGTTGTACGTTATACGTTATACGTTATACGTTATACGTTATACGTTATACGGTATACGTTATGCGTTATACGTTATACGTTATACGTTATACGTTATACGTTATACGTTTTACGTTATACGTTATACATTATACGTTATACGTTATACGTTATACGTTATACGTTATACGTTATACGTTATACGTTATTCGTTATACGTTATACGTTATACGTTATACGTTATACGTTATACGTTATACCATATACGTTATACGTTATACGTTATACGCTAAACGTTATACGTTATACGTTATACGTTATACGTTATACGTTATACGTTATACGTTATACGTTATACGTTATACGTTATACGTTATACGTTATACGTTATACGTTATACGTTATACGTTATACGTTATACGTTATACGTTATACGTTATACGTTATACGTTATACGTTATACGTTATACGTTATACGTTATACGTTATACGTTATACGTTATACGTTATACGTTATACGTTATACGTTATACGTTATACGTTATACGTTATACGTTATACGGTATACGTTATACGTTATACGTTACTCGTTATACGTAATATGTAATACGTTTTACGTTATAAGTTATACGTTATACGTTATACGTTATACGTTATACGTTATACGTTATACGTTATACGTTATACGTTATACGTTATACGGTATACGTTATACGTTATACGTTATACGTTATACGTTAAACGTTATACGTTATACGTTTTACGTTATACGTTAGACGTTATACGTTATACGTTATACGTTATACGTTATACGTTACTCGTTATACGTAATATGTAATACGTTTTACGTTATAAGTTATACGTTATACGTTATACGTTATACGTTATACGTTATACGTTATACGTTATACGTTATACGTTATACGTTATACGGTATACGTTATGCGTTATACGTTATACGTTATACGGTATACGTTATGCGTTATACGTTATACGTTATACGCTATACGTTATACGTTATACGTTTTACGTTATACGTTATACGTTATACGATATACGTTATACGTTATACGTTATGCGTTATAGGATATACGTTATACGTTATACGTTATACGTTATACGTTATACGTTATACGTTATACGTTATACGTTATACGTTATACGTTATACGTTGTACGTTATACGTTATACGTTATGCGTTATACGCTATACGTTATGCGTTATAGGTCATACCTTATACGTGATACGTCATACGTTATACGTTATGCGTTATACGTTATACGTTATACGTTATCCGTTATACGTTATACGTTATACGTTATACGTTATACGTTATACGTTATACGTTATACGTTATACGTTATACGTTATACGTTATACGTTATACGTTATACGTTATACGTTATACGTTATACGTTATACGTTATACGTTATACGTTATACGTTATACGTTATACGTTATACGTTATACGTTATGCGTTATACGCTATACGTTATGCGTTATAGGTCATACCTTATACGTGATACGTCATACGTTATACGTTATGCGTTATACGTTATACGTTATACGTTATACGTTATACGTTATACGTTATACGTTATACGTTATACGTTATACGTTATACGTTACTCGTTATACGTAATATGTAATACGTTTTACGTTATAAGTTATACGTTATACGTTATACGTTATACGTTATACGTTATACGTTATACGTTATACGTTATACGTTATACGTTATACGTTATACGTTATACGTTATACATTATACGTTTTACGTTATACGTTATAAGTTACACGATATACATTATACGTTATACGTTATACGTTATACGTTATACGTTATACGTTTTACGTTATACGTTATACGTTATACGTTATACGTTATACGTTATACGTTATACGTTATACGTTATACGTTATACGTTATACGTTATACGTTATACGTTATACGTTATGCGTTATACGCTATACGTTATGCGGTATAGGTCATACCTTATACGTGATACGTCATACGTTATACGTTATGCGTTATACGTTATACGTTATACGTTATACGTTATACGTTATACGTTATACGTTATACGTTATACGTTATACGTTATACGTTATACGTTACTCGTTATACGTAATATGTAATACGTTTTACGTTATAAGTTATACGTTATACGTTATACGTTATACGTTATACGTTATACGTTATACGTTATACGTTATACGTTATACGTTATACGTTATACGTTATACGTTATACGGTATACGTTATGCGTTATACGTTATACGTTATACGTTAAACGTTATACGTTATACGTTTTACGTTATACGTTAAACGTTGTACGATATACGTTATAGGTTATACGTTATGCGTTATAGGATATACGTTATACGTTATACGTTATACGTTATACGTTATACGTTATACGTTATACGTTATACGTTATACGTTATACGTTATACGTTATACGTTATACGTTATACGTTATACGTTATACGTTATACGTTATACGTTATACGTTATACGTTATACGTTATACGTTATACGTTATACGTTATACGTTATACGTTATACGTTATACGTTATACGTTATACGTTATACGTTATACGTTATACGTTATACGTTATTCGTTATACGTTATACGTTATACGTTATACGTTATACGTTATACGTTATACGTTATACGTTATACGTTATACGTTATACGTTATACGTTATACGTTATACGTTATACGTTATACGTTATACGTTATACGTTATACGTTATACGTTATACATTATACGTTTTACGTTATACGTTATAAGTTACACGATATACATTATACGTTATACGTTATACGTTATACGTTATACGTTATACGTTATACGTTATACGTTATACGTTATACGTTATACGTTATACGTTATACGTTATACGTTATACGTTATACGTTATACGTTATACGTTATACGTTATACGTTATACGTTATACGTTATACGTTATACGTTATACGTTATACGTTATACGTTATACGTTATACGTTATACGTTATGCGTTATACGCTATACGTTATGCGTTGTAGGTCATACCTTATACGTGATACGTCATACGTTATACGTTATGCGTTATACGTTATACGTTATACGTTATACGTTATACGTTATACGTTATACGTTATACGTTATACGTTATACGTTATACGTTATACGTTATACGTTACTCGTTATACGTAATATGTAATACGTTTTACGTTATAAGTTATACGTTATACGTTATACGTTATACGTAATACGTTATACGTTATACGTTATACGTTATACGTTATACGTTATACGTTATACGTTATACGTTATACGGTATACGTTATGCGTTATACGTTATACGTTATACGTTATACGTTATACGTTATACGTTATACGTTATACGTTATTCGTTATACGTTATACGTTATACGTTATACGTTATACGTTATACGTTATACGTTTTACGTTATACGTTATACGTTATACGATATACGTTATACGTTATACGTTATGCGTTATAGGATATGCGTTATAGGATATACGTTATACGTTATACGTTATACGTTATACGTTATACGTTATACGTTATACGTTATACGTTATACGTTATACGTTATACGTTATACGTTATACGTTGTACGTTATACGTTATACGTTATGCGTTATACGCTATACGTTATGCGTTATAGGTTATACCTTATACGTGATACGTCATACGTTATACGTTATGCGTTATACGTTATACGTTATACGTTATACGTTATACGTTATACGTTATACGTTATACGTTATACGTTATACGTTATACGTTATACGTTATACGTTATACGTTATACGTTATACGTTATACGTTATACGTTATACGTTATACGTTATACGTTATACGTTATACGTTATACGTTATACGTTATACGTTATACGTTATACGTTATACGTTATACGTTATACGTTATACGTTATACGTTATACGTTATACGTTATACGTTATGCGTTATACGCTATACGTTATGCGTTATAGGTCATACCTTATACGTGATACGTCATACGTTATACGTTATACGTTATACGTTATACGTTATACGTTATACGTTATACGTTATACGTTATACGTTATACGTTATACGTTATACGTTATACGTTATACGTTATACGTTATACGTTATACGTTATACGTTATACGTTATACGTTATACGTTATACGTTATACGTTATACGTTATACGTTATACGTTATACGTTATACGTTATACGTTATACGTTATACGTTATACGTTATACGTTATACGTTATACGTTATACGTTATACGTTATACGTTATACGTTATACGTTATACGTTATACGTTATACGTTATACGGTATACGTTATACGTTATACGTTACTCGTTATACGTAATATGTAATACGTTTTACGTTATAAGTTATACGTTATACGTTATACGTTATACGTTATACGTTATACGTTATACGTTATACGTTATACGTTATACGTTATACGTTATACGTTATACGTTATACGGTATACGTTATGCGTTATACGTTATACGTTATACGTTATACGTTGTACGTTATACGTTATACGTTATGCGTTATACGCTATACGTTATGCGTTATAGGTCATACCTTATACGTGATACGTCATACGTTATACGTTATGCGTTATACGTTATACGTTATACGTTATACGTTATACGTTATACGTTATACGTTATACGTTATACGTTATACGTTATACGTTATACGTTATACGTTATACGTTATACGTTATACGTTATACGTTATACGTTATACGGTATACGTTATACGTTATACGTTATACGTTATACGTTAAACGTTATACGTTATACGTTTTACGTTATACGTTAGACGTTATACGTTATACGTTATACGTTATACGTTATACGTTACTCGTTATACGTAATATGTAATACGTTTTACGTTATAAGTTATACGTTATACGTTATACGTTATACGTTATACGTTATACGTTATACGTTATACGTTATACGTTATACGGTATACGTTATGCGTTATACGTTATACGTTATACGGTATACGTTATGCGTTATACGTTATACGTTATACGCTATACGTTATACGTTATACGTTTTACGTTATACGTTATACGTTATACGATATACGTTATACGTTATACGTTATGCGTTATAGGATATACGTTATACGTTATACGTTATACGTTATACGTTATACGTTATACGTTATACGTTATACGTTATACGTTATACGTTATACGTTGTACGTTATACGTTATACGTTATGCGTTATACGCTATACGTTATGCGTTATAGGTCATACCTTATACGTGATACGTCATACGTTATACGTTATGCGTTATACGTTATACGTTATACGTTATCCGTTATACGTTATACGTTATACGTTATACGTTATACGTTATACGTTATACGTTATACGTTATACGTTATACGTTATACGTTATACGTTATACGTTATACGTTATACGTTATACGTTATACGTTATACGTTATACGTTATACGTTATACGTTATACGTTATACGTTATGCGTTATACGCTATACGTTATGCGTTATAGGTCATACCTTATACGTGATACGTCATACGTTATACGTTATGCGTTATACGTTATACGTTATACGTTATACGTTATACGTTATACGTTATACGTTATACGTTATACGTTATACGTTATACGTTACTCGTTATACGTAATATGTAATACGTTTTACGTTATAAGTTATACGTTATACGTTATACGTTATACGTTATACGTTATACGTTATACGTTATACGTTATACGTTATACGTTATACGTTATACGTTATACGTTATACGTTATACATTATACGTTTTACGTTATACGTTATAAGTTACACGATATACATTATACGTTATACGTTATACGTTATACGTTAAACGTTATACGTTTTACGTTATACGTTATACGTTATACGTTATACGTTATACGTTATACGTTATACGTTATACGTTATACGTTATACGTTATACGTTATACGTTATACGTTATACGTTATGCGTTATACGTTATACGTTATACGTTATACGTTATACGTTATACGTTATACGTTATACGTTATACGTTATACGTTATACGTTATACGTTATACGTTATACGTTATACGTTATACGTTATACGTTATACGTTATACGTTATACGTTATACGTTATACGTTATACGTTATTCGTTATACGTTATACGTTATACGTTATACGTTATACGTTATACGTTATACGTTATACGTTATACGTTATACGTTATACGTTATACGTTATACGTTATACGTTATACGTTATACGTTATACGTTATACGTTATACGTTATACGTTATACGTTATACGTTATACGTTATACGTTGTACGTTATACGGTATACGTTATGCGTTATACGTTATACGTTATACGTTAAACGTTATACGTTATACGTTTTACGTTATACGTTAAACGTTGTACGATATACGTTATAGGTTATACGTTATGCGTTATAGGATATACGTTATACGTTATACGTTATACGTTATACGTTATACGTTATACGTTATACGTTATACGTTATACGTTATACGTTATACGTTATACGTTATACGTTATACGTTATTCGTTATACGTTATACGTTATACGTTATACGTTATACGTTATACGTTATACGTTATACGTTATACGTTATACGTTATACGTTATACGTTATACGTTATACGTTATACGTTATACGTTATACGTTATACGTTATACGTTATACGTTATACGTTATACGTTATACATTATACGTTTTACGTTATACGTTATAAGTTACACGATATACATTATACGTTATACGTTATACGTTATACGTTATACGTTATACGTTATACGTTATACGTTATACGTTATACGTTATACGTTATACGTTATACGTTATACGTTATACGTTATACGTTATACGTTATACGTTATACGTTATACGTTATACGTTATGCGTTATACGCTATACGTTATGCGTTGTAGGTCATACCTTATACGTGATACGTCATACGTTATACGTTATGCGTTATACGTTATACGTTATACGTTATACGTTATACGTTATACGTTATACGTTATACGTTATACGTTATACGTTATACGTTATACGTTACTCGTTATACGTAATATGTAATACGTTTTACGTTATAAGTTATACGTTATACGTTATACGTTATACGTTATACGTTATACGTTATACGTTATACGTTATACGTTATACGTTATACGTTATACGTTATACGTTATACGGTATACGTTATGCGTTATACGTTATACGTTATACGTTATACGTTATACGGTATACGTTATGCGTTATACGTTATACGTTATACGTTAAACGTTATACGATATACGTTTTACGTTATACGTTAAACGTTGTACGATATACGTTATAGGTTATACGTTATGCGTTATAGGATATACGTTATACGTTATACGTTATACGTTATACGTTATACGTTATACGTTATACGTTATACGTTATACGTTATACGTTATACGTTATACGTTATACGTCATACGTTATACGTTATACGTTATACGTTATACGTTATACGTTATACGTTATACGTTATACGTTATACGTTATACGTTATACGTTATACGTTATACGTTATACGTTATACGTTATACGTTATACGTTATACGTTATACGTTATTCGTTATACGTTATACGTTATACGTTATACGTTATACGTTATACGTTATACGTTATACGTTATACGTTATACGTTATACGTTATACGTTATACGTTATACGTTATACGTTATACGTTATACGTTATACGTTATACGTTATACGTTATACGTTATACGTTATACATTATACGTTTTACGTTATACGTTATAAGTTACACGATATACATTATACGTTATACGTTATACGTTATACGTTATACGTTATACGTTATACGTTATACGTTATACGTTATACGTTATACGTTATACGTTATACGTTATACGTTACTCGTTATACGTAATATGTAATACGTTTTACGTTATAAGTTATACGTTATACGTTATACGTTATACGTTATACGTTATACGTTATACGTTATACGTTATACGTTATACGTTATACGTTATACGTTATACGTTATACGGTATACGTTATGCGTTATACGTTATACGTTATACGTTATACGTTATACGTTATACGTTATACGTTATACGTTATTCGTTATACGTTATACGTTATACGTTATACGTTATACGTTATACGTTATACGTTTTACGTTATACGTTATACGTTATACGATATACGTTATACGTTATACGTTATGCGTTATAGGATATACGTTATACGTTATACGTTATACGTTATACGTTATACGTTATACGTTATACGTTATACGTTATACGTTATACGTTATACGTTATACGTTATACGTTGTACGTTATACGTTATACGTTATGCGTTATACGCTATACGTTATGCGTTATAGGTTATACCTTATACGTGATACGTCATACGTTATACGTTATGCGTTATACGTTATACGTTATACGTTATACGTTATACGTTATACGTTATACGTTATACGTTATACGTTATACGTTATACGTTATACGTTATACGTTATACGTTATACGTTATACGTTATACGTTATACGTTATACGTTATACGTTATACGTTATACGTTATACGTTATACGTTATACGTTATACGTTATACGTTATACGTTATACGTTATACGTTATACGTTATACGTTATACGTTATACGTTATACGTTATACGTTATGCGTTATACGCTATAGGTCATACCTTATACGTGATACGTCATACGTTATACGTTATACGATATACGTTATACGTTATACGTTATACGTTATACGTTATACGTTATACGTTATACGTTATACGTTATACGTTATACGTTATACGTTATACGTTATACGTTATACGTTATACGTTATACGTTATGCGTTATACGCTATACGTTATGCGTTATAGGTCATACCTTATACGTGATACGTCATACGTTATACGTTATACGTTATACGTTATTCGTTATACGTTATACGTTATACGTTATACGTTAAACGTTATACGTTATACGTTATACGTTATACGTTATACGTTATACGTTATACGTTATACGTTATACGTTATACGTTATACGTTATACGTTATACGTTATACGTTATACGTTATACGTTATACGTTATACGTTATACGTTATACGTTATACGTTATACGTTATACGTTATACGTTATACGTTATACATTATGCGTTATACGCTATACGTAATGCATTATAGGTCATACCTTATACGTGATACGTCATACGTTATACGTTATACGTTATACGTTATACGTTATACGTTATACGTTATACGTTATACGTTATACGTTATACGTTATACGTTATACGTTATACGTTATACGTTATACGGTATACGTTATGCGTTATACGTTATACGTTATACGTTATACGTTATACGTTATACGTTTTACGTTATACGTTATACGTTATACGATATACGTTATACGTTATACGTTATACGTTATACGTTATACGTTATACGTTATACGTTATACGTTATACGTTATACGTTATACGTTATACGTTATACGTTATACGTTATGCGTTATACGCTATACGTTATGCGTTATAGGTCATACCTTATACGTGATACGTCATACGTTATACGTTATACGTTATACGTTATTCGTTATACGTTATACGTTATACGTTATACGTTAAACGTTATACGTTATACGTTATACGTTATACGTTATACGTTATACGTTATACGTTATACGTTATACGTTATACGTTATACGTTATACGTTATACCTTATACGTTATACGTTATACGTTATACGTTATACGTTATACGTTATACGTTATACGTTATACGTTATACGTTATACGTTATACGTTATACGTTATACGTTATACGTTATACGTTATACGTTATACGTTATACGTTATACGTTATACGTTATACGTTATACGTTATACGTTATACGTTATACGTTATACGTTATACGTTATACGTTATGCGTTATACGCTATACGTTATGCGTTATAGGTCATACCTTATATGTGATACGTCATACGTTATACGTTATACGTTATACGTTATACGTTAAACGTCATACGTTATACGTTATACGTTATACGTTATACGTTACACGTTATACGTTATACGTTACACGTTATAAGTTATACGTTATACGTTATACGTTATACATTATGCGTTATACGCTATACGTAATGCATTATAGGTCACACCTTATACGTGATACGTCATACGCTATACGTTATACGTGATACGTTATACGTTATACGTTGCACGTTATACGTTAAACGTTAGACGTTATATGTTATACGTTATACGTTGTACGTTATACGTTATATGTAATATGTAATACGTTATACGTTATACGCTATACGTTATACGTTACACGTTATACGTTATACGTTATGCGTTATACGTTATGCGTTATACGTTATACGTTATACGTTATACGTTATACGTTATACGTTATACGTTATACGTTATACGTTATTCGTTATACGTTATACGTTATACGTTATACGTTATACGTTATACGTTATACGTTATACGTTATACGTTATACGTTATACGTTATACGTTATACGTTATACGTTATACGTTATACGTTATACGTTATACGTTGTACGTTATACGTTGTACGTTATACGTTATACGTTATACGTTACTCGTTATACGTAATATGTAATACGTTTTACGTTATAAGTTATACGTTATACGTTATACGTTATACGTTATACGTTATACGTTATACGTTATACGTTATACGTTATACGTTATACGTTATACGGTATACGTTATGCGTTATACGTTATACGTTATACGTTATACGTTATACGTTAAACGTTATACGTTATACGTTATACGTTATACGTTATACGATATACGTTATACGTTATACGTTGTACGTTATACGTTATACGTTATACGTTATACGTTATACGTTATACGTTATACGTTATACGTTATACGTTATACGTTATACGTTATACGTTATTCGTTATACGTTATACGTTATACGTTATACGTTATACGTTATACGTTATACGTTTTACGTTATACGTTATACGTTATACGTTATACATTATACGTTATACGTTATACGTTATACGTTATACGTTATTCGTTGTACGTTATACGTTATACGTTATACGTTATACGTTATACGTTATACGTTACTCGTTATACGTTATACGTTATACGTTATACGTTAAACGTTATACGTTATACGTTATACGTTATACGTTATACGTTATACGTTATACGTTATACGTTATACGTTATACGTTATACGTTATACGTTATACGTTATACGTTATACGTTATACGTTATTCGTTGTACGTTATACGTTATACGTTATACGTTATACGTTATACGTTATACGTTACTCGTTATACGTTATACGTTATACGTTATACGTTATACGTTATACGTTATACGTTATACGTTATACGTTATACGTTACTCGTTATACGTAATATGTAATACGTTTTACGTTATAAGTTATACGTTATACGTTATACGTTATACGTTATACGTTATACGTTATACGTTATACGTTATACGTTATACGTTATACGATATACGTTATACGGTATACGTTATGCGTTATACGTTATACGTTATACGTTATACGTTATACGTTATACGTTTTACGTTTTACGTTATACGTTATACGTTCTACGATATACGTTATACGTTATACGTTATGCGTTATAGGATATACGTTATACGTTATACGTTATACGTTATACGTTATACGTTATACGTTATACGTTATACGTTATACGTTATACGTTATACGTTATACGTTATACGTTATACGTTATACGTTGTACGTTATACGTTATACGTTATACGTTATACGTTATACGTTATACGTTATACGGTACACGTTATACGTTATACGTTATACGTTACACGTTATGCGTTATACGCTATACGTTATGCGTTATAGGTCATACCTTATACGTGTTACGTCATACGTTATACGTTATACGTTATACGTTATTCGTTATACGTTATACGTTATACGTTATACGTTACTCGTTATACGTAATATGAAATACGTTTCACGTTATAAGTTATACGTTATACGTTATACGTTATACGTTATACGTTATACGTTATACGTTATACGTTATACGTTATACGTTATACGTTATACGTTATACGTTATACGTTATACGTTATACGTTATACGTTATACGTTATACGTTATACGTTATACATTATACGTTATACGTTATACGTTATACGTTATACGTTATTCGTTGTACGTTATACGTTATACGTTATACGTTATACGTTATACGTTATACGTTACTCGTTATACGTTATACGTTATACGTTATACGTTAAACGTTATACGTTATACGTTATACGTTATACGTTATACGTTATACGTTATACGTTATACGTTATACGTTATACGTTATACGTTATACGTTATACGTTATACGTTATTCGTTGTACGTTATACGTTATACGTTATACGTTATACGTTATACGTTATACGTTACTCGTTATACGTTATACGTTATACGTTATACGTTATACGTTATACGTTATACGTTATACGTTATACGTTATACGTTATACGTTATACGTTACTCGTTATACGTAATATGTAATACGTTTTACGTTATAAGTTATACGTTATACGTTATACGTTATACGTTATACGTTATACGTTATACGTTATACGTTATACGTTATACGTTATACGTTATACGATATACGTTATACGGCATACGTTATGCGTTATACGTTATACGTTATACGTTATACGTTATACGTTATACGTTTTACGTTTTACGTTATACGTTATACGTTCTACGATATACGTTATACGTTATACGTTATGCGTTATAGGATATACGTTATACGTTATACGTTATACGTTATACGTTATACGTTATACGTTATACGTTATACGTTATACGTTATACGTTATACGTTATACGTTATACGTTATACGTTGTACGTTATACGTTATACGTTATACGTTATACGTTATACGTTATACGTTATACGTTATACGGTACACGTTATACGTTATACGTTATACGTTACACGTTATGCGTTATACGCTATACGTTATGCGTTATAGGTCATACCTTATACGTGTTACGTCATACGTTATACGTTATACGTTATACGTTATTCGTTATACGTTATACGTTATACGTTATACGTTATACGTTATACGTTATACGTTATACGTTATACGTTATACGTTATACGTTATACGTTATACGTTATACGTTATACGTTATACGTTATACGTTATACGTTATACGTTATACGTTATACGTTATACGTTATACGTTATACGTTATACGTTATACGTTATACGTTATACGTTATACGTTATACGTTTTGGCGGCGCTAAATTAAAGTATGTGAGGAAGGAGTGAACGGAAAATAGGAAAAGGAGGTGGGGATAAGCGTTTCATCCCGGGCCTGCTAGTGGACTCGTCAGTAAGGCATCCTAGCAGGCCCTGCCTTATACGCCGGGACATTGGAAGATCGGTAAGAGGTCGTATATATAGCGATCGGAGCAGGTACGGGAACTTGCGGGAAACGGTTGGTGGTGGTTTCCCTCTGGTGGCAAGCGTGGGTAGTGCCGCCACATAACCCCCTTGCCAGTGGTAAACGATACTTTGAAGTTCCGTCCTGATGTCCCAGTGGCGTAGCTATTTGTTCCGTTGTTCGGTGGCACAACAGGCACAGGAGGAGGTTGTCCAGAGCGGTGGAAGAGAAGAATGCTTCTTTTTCGTAGTAAGGCCCAGCTGCTGTCGATTTCGGAATACGCGTGGCGAGCATCGTTTGCTCAAGCCGCGTTTTCGCTTGTTGTCCGACGTTGATGCGTGCGCGTACCAGTATTTATGAAACGCATCGGTGTGGTCGGTGAATAATGTCGACAAGCTGCCTGCTGTCCTCCTGGGGTTGATCCTGATGGTTAGCCGGGAGTATAGCGTTCGTGTCGTCGCTGGCAGGTCGAGGAGTCAACCCTCGGAGAGGGGGATTTACGAAAAATCGGCCTTTACGTTGCGTTCCTTCCATCGTCTTGTGCTGCACCTGTACTGCTGCTGTGCTGTTGTCCAGAAGGTTGCGTGTTGCTAGACGGGGTCACCACTTTGGCGGCGCTAAATTAAAGGATGTTAGAGGAAGGGAAGAACGGAGATATAAGGAAGTGGGGATAAGCGTTTCATCCCGGGCCTGCTAGTGGACTCGTCAGTAAGGCATCCTAGCAGGCCCTGCCTTATACGCCGGGACATTGGAAGATCGGTAAGAGGTCGTATATATACCGATCGGAGCAGGTACGGGAACTTGCGGGAAACGGTTGGTGGTGAGTTTCCCTCTGGTGGCAAGCGTGGGTAGTGCCGCCACATAACCCCCTTGCCAGTGGTAAACGATACTTTGAAGTTCCGTCCTGATGTCCCAGTGGCGTAGGTATTTGTTCCGTTGGTCGGTGGCACAACAGGCACAGGAGGAGGTTGTCCAGAGCGGTGGAAGAGAAGAATGCTTCTTTTTCGTAGTAAGGCCCAGCTGCTGTCGATTGCGGAATACGCGTGGCGAGCATCGTTTGCTCAAGCCGCGTTTTCGCTTGTTGTCCGACGTTGATGCGTGCGCGTACCAGTATTTATGAAACGCATCGGTGTGGTCGGTGAATAATGTCGACTAAAGCTGCCTGCTGTCCTCCTGGGGTTGATCCTGATGGTTAGCCGGAAGTATAGCGTCATATCGTCGCTGGCAGGTAAAGGAGTCAACCCTCGGAGAGGGGGATTTACGAAAAATCGGCCTTTACACGTTGCGTTCCATCCATCGTCTTGTGCTGCACCTCTACTGCTGCTGTGCTGTTGTCCAGAAGGTTGCGTTGGTTCTTAGACGGGGTCACCACTTTGGCGGCGCTAGCTTAAAGTATGTGAGGAAGGAAAGAACGGAGATATAAGGAAGTGGGGATAAGCGTTTCATCCCGGGCCTGCTAGTGGACTCGTCAGTAAGGCATCCTAGCAGGCCCTGCCTTATACGCCGGGACATTGGAAGATCGGTAAGAGGTCGTATATATACCGATCGGAGCAGGTACGGGAACTTGCGGGAAACGGTTGGTGGTGAGTTTCCCTCTGGTGGCAAGCGTGGGTAGTGCCGCCACAACGTTATACGTTATTCGTTATACGTTATACGTTATACGTCATACGTTATACGTTATACGTTATACGTTTTACGTTATACGTTATACGTTATACGTTATACATTATACGTTATACGTTATACGTTATACGTTATACGTTATTCGTTGTACGTTATACGTTATACGTTATACGTTATACGTTATACGTTATACGTTACTCGTTATACGTTATACGTTATACGTTATACGTTAAACGTTATACGTTATACGTTATACGTTATACGTTATACGTTATACGTTATACGTTATACGTTATACGTTATACGTTATACGTTATACGTTATACGTTATACGTTATTCGTTGTACGTTATACGTTATACGTTATACGTTATACGTTATACGTTATACGTTACTCGTTATACGTTATACGTTATACGTTATACGTTATACGTTATACGTTATACGTTATACGTTATACGTTATACGTTACTCGTTATACGTAATATGTAATACGTTTTACGTTATAAGTTATACGTTATACGTTATACGTTATACGTTATACGTTATACGTTATACGTTATACGTTATACGTTATACGTTATACGATATACGTTATACGGCATACGTTATGCGTTATACGTTATACGTTATACGTTATACGTTATACGTTATACGTTTTACGTTTTACGTTATACGTTATACGTTCTACGATATACGTTATACGTTATACGTTATGCGTTAAAGGATATACGTTATACGTTATACGTTATACGTTATACGTTATACGTTATACGTTATACGTTATACGTTATACGTTATACGTTATACGTTATACGTTATACGTTGTACGTTATACGTTATACGTTATACGTTATACGTTATACGTTATACGTTATACGTTATACGGTACACGTTATACGTTATACGTTATACGTTACACGTTATGCGTTATACGCTATACGTTATGCGTTATAGGTCATACCTTATACGTGTTACGTCATACGTTATACGTTATACGTTATACGTTATTCGTTATACGTTATACGTTATACGTTATACGTTATACGTTATACGTTATACGTTATACGTTATACGTTATACGTTATACGTTATACGTTATACGTTATACGTTATACGTTATACGTTATACGTTATACGTTATACGTTATACGTTATACGTTATACGTTATACGTTATACGTTATACGTTATACGTTATACGTTATACGTTATACGTTATACGTTATACGTTATACGTTATGCGTTATACGTTATACGTTATACGTTATACGTTATACGTTATACGTTATACGTTATACGTTATACGTTATACGTTATACGTTATACGTTATACGTTATACGTTATAAGTTATACGTTATACGTTATACGTTATACGTTATACGTTATACGTTATACGTTATACGTTATACGTTATTCGTTATACGTTATACGTTATACGTTATACGTTATACGTTATACGTTATACGTTTTACGTTATACGTTATACGTTATACGTTATACATTATACGTTATACGTTATACGTTATACGTTATACGTTATTCGTTGTACGTTATACGTTATACGTTATACGTTATACGTTATACGTTATACGTTACTCGTTATACGTTATACGTTATACGTTATACGTTAAACGTTATACGTTATACGTTATACGTTATACGTTATACGTTATACGTTATACGTTATACGTTATACGTTATACGTTATACGTTATACGTTATACGTTATACGTTATTCGTTGTACGTTATACGTTATACGTTATACGTTATACGTTATACGTTATACGTTACTCGTTATACGTTATACGTTATACGTTATACGTTATACGTTATACGTTATACGTTATACGTTATACGTTACTCGTTATACGTAATATGTAATACGTTTTACGTTATAAGTTATACGTTATACGTTATACGTTATACGTTATACGTTATACGTTATACGTTATACGTTATACGTTATACGTTATACGATATACGTTATACGGCATACGTTATGCGTTATACGTTATACGTTATACGTTATACGTTATACGTTATACGTTTTACGTTTTACGTTATACGTTATACGTTCTACGATATACGTTATACGTTATACGTTATGCGTTATAGGATATACGTTATACGTTATACGTTATACGTTATACGTTATACGTTATACGTTATACGTTATACGTTATACGTTATACGTTATACGTTATACGTTATACGTTATACGTTGTACGTTATACGTTATACGTTATACGTTATACGTTATACGTTATACGTTATACGTTATACGGTACACGTTATACGTTATACGTTATACGTTACACGTTATGCGTTATACGCTATACGTTATGCGTTATAGGTCATACCTTATACGTGTTACGTCATACGTTATACGTTATACGTTATACGTTATTCGTTATACGTTATACGTTATACGTTATACGTTATACGTTATACGTTATACGTTATACGTTATACGTTATACGTTATACGTTATACGTTATACGTTATACGTTATACGTTATACGTTATACGTTATACGTTATACGTTATACGTTATACGTTATACGTTATACGTTATACGTTACACGTTATACGTTATACGTTATACGTTATACGTTATACGTTATACGTTATACGTTATACGTTATACGTTTGACGCTATACGCTATACGGTATACGTTATGCGTTATTCGCTATACGTTATGCGTTATAGGATATACGTTATGCATTATAGGATATACGTTATACGTGATACGTTGTACGTTATACGTTATACGTTATACGTTATACGTTATACGTTATACGTTATACGTTATACGTTGTACGTTATGCGTTAAACATTATACGTTATACGATATACGTTATACGTTATACGTTATGCGTTATAGCATATACCTTATTCGTTATACGTTATACGTTATACGTTATACGTTATACATTATGCGTTATACGCTATACGTAATGCATTATAGGTCACACCTTATACGTGATACGTCATACGCTATACGTTATACGTGATACGTTATACGTTATACGTTATACGTTATACGTTATACGTTGTACGTTATACGTTAAACGTTAGACGTTATATGTTATACGTTATACGTTGTACGTTATACGTTATATGTAATATGTAATACGTTATACGTTATATGCTATACGTTATACGTTACACGTTATACGTTATACGTTATGCGTTATACGTTATGCGTTATACGTTATACGTTATACGTTATACGTTATACGTTATACGTTATACGTTATACGTTATACGTTATTCGTTATACGTTATACGTTATACGTTATACGTTATACGTTATACGTTATACGTTTGACGTTATACGTTATACGTTATACGTTATACGTTATACGTTATACGTTATACGTTATACGTTATTCGTTATACGTTATACGTTATACGTTATACGTTATACGTTATACGTTATACGTTATACGTTATACGATATACGTTATACGTTATACGTTATACGTTATACGTTATACGTTATACGATATACGTTATACGTTATACGTTATGCGTTATAGGATATACGTTATACGTTATACGTTATACGTTATACGTTATACGTTATACGTTATACGTTATACGTTATACGTTATACGTTATACGTTATACGTTATACGTTATACGTTATACGTTATACGTTATACGTTATACGTTATACGTTATACGTTATACGTTATACGTTAAACGTTATACGTTATACGTTATACGTTATACGATATACGTTATACGTTAAACGTTGTACGTTATACGTTATAAGTTATACGTTATACGTTATACGTTATACGTTATACGTTATACGTCGTACGGTATACGTTGTACGTTATACGTTGTACGTTATACGTTATACGTTATACGTTATACGTTATACGTTATACGTTATACGTTATACGTTATACGTTGTACGTTATACGTTGTACGTTATACGTTGTACGTTATACGTTATACGTTATACGTTATACGTTATACGTTATACGTTATACGTTATACGTTATACGTTAAACGTTATACGTTATACGTTATACGTTATACGTTATACGTTATACGTTATACGTTATACGATATACGTTGTACGTTATACGTTGTACGTTATACGTTATACGTTATACGTTATACGTTATACGTTATACGTTATACGTTATACGTTATACGTTATACGTTATACGTTATACGTTATACGTCATACGTTATTCGTTATACGTTATACGTTATACGTTATACGTTATACGTTATACGTTACACGTTATAAGTTATACGTTATACGTTATACGTTATACGTTATACGTTATACATTATGCGTTATACGCTATACGTAATGCGTTATAGGTCACACCTTATACGTGATACGTCATACGCTATACGTTATACGTGATACGTTATACGTTATACGTTATACGTTACACGTTATACGTTATACGTTATACGTTATACGTTTTACGTTATACGTTATACGTTATACGTTATACATTATACGTTATACGTTATACGTTATACGTTATACGTTATTCGTTGTACGTTATACGTTATACGTTATACGTTATACGTTATACGTTATACGTTACTCGTTATACGTTTATACGTTATACGTTATACGTTAAACGTTATACGTTATACGTTATACGTTATACGTTATACGTTATACGTTATACGTTATACGTTATACGTTATACGTTATACGTTATACGTTATACGTTATACGTTATACGTTATTCGTTATACGTTATACGTTATACGTTATACGTTATACGTTATACGTTATACGTTTTACGTTATACGTTATACGTTATACGTTATACATTATACGTTATACGTTATACGTTATACGTTATACGTTATTCGTTGTACGTTATACGTTATACGTTATACGTTATACGTTATACGATATACGTTACTCGTTATACGTTATACGTTATACGTTATACGTTAAACGTTATACGTTATACGTTATACGTTATACGTTATACGTTATACGTTATACGTTATACGTTATACGTTATACGTTATACGTTATTCGTTGTACGTTATACGTTATACGTTATACGTTATACGTTATACGTTATACGTTACTCGTTATACGTTATACGTTATACGTTATACGTTATACGTTATACGTTACTCGTTATACGTAATATGTAATACGTTTTACGTTATAAGTTATACGTTATACGTTATACGTTATACGTTATACGTTATACGTTATACGTTATACGTTATACGTTATACGTTATACGATATACGTTATACGGCATACGTTATGCGTTATACGTTATACGTTATACGTTATACGTTATACGTTATACGTTTTACGTTATACGTTATACGTCATACGTTATACGTTATACGTTATACGTTATACGTTATTCGTTATACGTTATACGTTATACGTTATACGTTATACGTTATACGTTATACGTTATACGTTATACGATATACGTTATACGTTATACGTTATACGTTATACGTTATACGTTATACGTTATACGTTTGACGCTATACGCTATACGGTATACGTTATGCGTTATTCGCTATACGTTATGCGTTATAGGATATACGTTATGCATTATAGGATATACGTTATACGTGATACGTTGTACGTTATACGTTATACGTTATACGTTATACGTTATACGTTATACGTTATACGTTATACGTTATACGTTGTACGTTATGCGTTAAACATTATACGTTATACGATATACGTTATACGTTATACGTTATGCGTTATAGCATATACCTTATTCGTTATACGTTATACGTTATACGTTATACATTATACGTTATACGTTATACGTTATACGTTATACGTTATACGTTATACGTTATACGTTATACGTTATACGTTATACGTTATACGTTATACGTTATACGTTATACGTTATACGTTATACGTTATACGTTATACGTTATACGTTATACGTTATACGTTATACGTTATACGTTATACGTTATACGTTATACGTTATACGTTATACGTTATACGTTATACGTTATACGTTATACGTTATACGTTATACGTTATACGTTATACGTTATACGTTATACGTTATACGTTATACGTTGTACGTTAAACGTTATACGTTATACGTTATACGTTATACGATATACGTTATACGTTAAACGTTGTACGTTATAGGTTATACGTTATACGTTATACGTTATACGTTATACGTTACACGTTAAACGTTATACGTTATACGTTATACGTTATACGTTATACGTTATACGTTATACGTTGTACGTTATACGTTGTACGTTATACGTTGTATGTAATACGTTATACGTTATACGTTATACGTTATACGTTATACGTTAAACGTTATACGTTATACGTTATACGTTATACGTTATACGTTATACGTTATACGTTATACGTCATACGTTAGACGTTATAGGTTATACGTAATACGTAATACGTTATACGTTATACGTTATAGGTTACACGTTATACGTTATACGTTATACGTTATAAGTTATACGTTATACGTTATACGTTATACGTTATACGTTATACGTTATACGTTATACGTTATACGTTATACGTTATACGTTATACGTTATACGTTATACGTTATACGTTATACGTTATACGTTATACGTTATACGTTATACGTTATACGTTATACGTTATACGTTATACGTTATACGTTATACGTTATACGTTATACGTTATACGTTATACGTTATACGTTATACGTTATACGTTATACGTTATACGTTATACGTTATACGTTATAAGTTATACGTTATACGTTATACGTTATACGTTATACGTTATACGTTATACGTTATACGTTACACGTTATAAGTTATACGTTATACGTTATACGTTATACGTTATACGTTATACGTTATACATTATGCGTTATACGCTATACGTAATGCGTTATAGGTCACACCTTATACGTGATACGTCATACGCTATACGTTATACGTGATACGTTATACGTTATACGTTATACGTTACACGTTATACGTTGTACGTTATACGTTAAACGTTAGACGTTATATGTTATACGTTATACGTTGTACGTTATACGTTATATGTAATATGTAATACGTTATACGTTATACGCTATACGTTATACGTTACACGTTATACGTTATACGTTATGCGTTATACGTTATGCGTTATACGTTATACGTTATACGTTATACGTTATACGTTATACGTTATACGTTATACGTTATACGTTATACGTTATACGTTATACGTTATACGTTATTCGTTATACGTTATACGTTATACGTTATACGTTATACGTTATACGTTTGACGTTATACGTTATACGTTATACGTCATACGTTATACGTTATACGTTATACGTTATACGTTATACGTTATACGTTATACGTTATTCGTTATACGTTATACGTTATACGTTATACGTTATACGTTATACGTTATACGTTATACGATATACGTTATACGTTATACGTTATACGTTATACGTTATACGTTATACGATATACGTTATACGTTATACGTTATGCGTTATAGGATATACGTTATACGTTATACGTTATACGTTATACGTTATACGTTATACGCTATACGTTATACGTTATACGTTATACGTTATACGTTATACGTTATACGTTATACGTTATACGTTATACGTTATACGTTATACGTTATACGTTATACGTTATACGTTATACGTTATACGTTATACGTTATACGTTATACGTTAAACGTTATACGTTATACGTTATACGTTATACGATATACGTTATACGTTAAACGTTGTACGTTATACGTTATAAGTTATACGTTATACGTTATACGTTATACGTTATACGTTATACGTCGTACGTTATACGTTGTACGTTATACGTTGTACGTTATACGTTATACGTTATACGTTATACGTTATACGATATACGTTATACGTTATACGTTATACGTTGTACGTTATACGTTGTACGTTATACGTTGTACGTTATACGTTATACGTTATACGTTATACGTTATACGTTATACGTTATACGTTATACGTTATACGTTATACGTTATACGTTATACGTTATACGTTATACGTTATACGTTATACGTTATACGTTATACGTTATACGTTACTCGTTATACGTAATATGTAATACGTTTTACGTTATAAGTTATACGTTATACGTTATACGTTATACGTTATACGTTATTGGTTATACGTTATACGTTATACGTTATACGTTATACGTTATATGTTATACGTTATACGTTATACGTTATACGTTATACGTTATACGTTATACGTTATACGTTATACGTTATACGTTATACGTTATACGTTATACGTTACGCGTTATACGCTATACGTTATGCGTTATAGGTCATACCTTATACTTGATACGTCATACGTTATACGTTATACGTTATACGTTATTCGTTATACGTTATACGTAATACGTTATACGTTATACGTTATACGTTATACGTTATACGTTATACGTTATACGTTATACGTTATACGTTATACGTTATACGTTAAACGTTATACGTTATACGTTATACGTTATACGTTATACGCTATACGTTATACGTTGTACGTTATGCGTTATACGTTATGCGTTATACGTTATACGTTGTACGTTATACGTTATACGTTATACGTTATACGTTATACGTTATTCGTTACACGTTATACGTTATACGTTATACGTTATACGTTATACGTTATATGTTATACGTTATACGTCATACGTTATACGTTATACGTTATACGTTATACGTTACTCGTTATACGTAATATGTAATACGTTTTACGTTATAAGTTATACGTTATACGTTATACGTTATACGTTATACGTTATTGGTTATACGTTATACGTTATACGTTATACGTTATACGTTATATGTTATACGTTATACGTTATACGTTATACGTTATACGTTATACGTTATACGTTATACGTTATACGTTAAACGTTATACGTTATACGTTACACGTTATAAGTTATACGTTATACGTTATACGTTATACGTTATACGTTATACGTTATACATTATGCGTTATACGCTATACGTAATGCGTTATAGGTCACACCTTATACGTGATACGTCATACGCTATACGTTATACGTGATACGTTATACGTTATACGTTATACGTTATACGTTACACGTTATACGTTGTACGTTATACGTTAAACGTTAGACGTTATATGTTATACGTTATACGTTGTACGTTATACGTTATATGTAATATGTAATACGTTATACGTTATACGCTATACGTTATACGTTACACGTTATACGTTATACGTTATGCGTTATACGTTATGCGTTATACGTTATACGTTATACGTTATACGTTATACGTTATACGTTATACGTTATACGTTATACGTTATACGTTATACGTTATACGTTATACGTTATACGTTATACGTTATACGTTATACGTTATACGTTATACGTTATACGTTATACGTTATACGTTATACGTTATACGTTATACGTTATACGTTATACGTTATACGTTATACGTTATACGTTATACGTTGTACGTTATACGTTGTACGTTATACGTTGTAGGTTATACGTTATACGTTATACGTTATACGTTATACGTTATACGTTATACGTTATACGTTATACGTTATACGTTATACGTTATACGTTATACGTTATACGTTATACGTTATACGTTATACGTTATACGTTATACGTTATACGTTATAAGTTATACGTTATACGTTATACGTTATACGTTATACGTTATACGTTATACGTTATACGTTACACGTTATAAGTTATACGTTATACGTTATACGTTATACGTTATACGTTATACGTTATACATTATGCGTTATACGCTATACGTAATGCGTTATAGGTCACACCTTATACGTGATACGTCATACGCTATACGTTATACGTGATACGTTATACGTTATACGTTATACGTTACACGTTATACGTTGTACGTTATACGTTAAACGTTAGACGTTATATGTTATACGTTATACGTTGTACGTTATACGTTATATGTAATATGTAATACGTTATACGTTATACGCTATACGTTATACGTTACACGTTATACGTTATACGTTATGCGTTATACGTTATGCGTTATACATTATACGTTATACGTTATACGTTATACGTTATACGTTATACGTTATACGTTATACGTTATACGTTATACGTTATACGTTATACGTTATTCGTTATACGTTATACGTTATACGTTATACGTTATACGTTATACGTTTGACGTTATACGTTATACGTTATACGTCATACGTTATACGTTATACGTTATACGTTATACGTTATACGTTATACGTTATACGTTATTCGTTATACGTTATACGTTATACGTTATACGTTATACGTTATACGTTATACGTTATACGTTATACGATATACGTTATACGTTATACGTTATACGTTATACGTTATACGTTATACGATATACGTTATACGTTATACGTTATGCGTTATAGGATATACGTTATACGTTATACGTTATACGTTATACGTTATACGTTATACGCTATACGTTATACGTTATACGTTATACGTTATACGTTATACGTTATACGTTATACGTTATACGTTATACGTTATACGTTATACGTTATACGTTATACGTTATACGTTATACGTTATACGTTATACGTTACTCGTTATACGTAATATGTAATACGTTTTACGTTATAAGTTATACGTTATACGTTATACGTTATACGTTATACGTTATTGGTTATACGTTATACGTTATACGTTATACGTTATACGTTATATGTTATACGTTATACGTTATACGTTATACGTTATACGTTATACGTTATACGTTATACGTTATACGTTATACGTTATACGTTATACGTTATACGTTACGCGTTATACGCTATACGTTATGCGTTATAGGTCATACCTTATACTTGATACGTCATACGTTATACGTTATACGTTATACGTTATTCGTTATACGTTATACGTAATACGTTATACGTTATACGTTATACGTTATACGTTATACGTTATACGTTATACGTTATACGTTATACGTTATACGTTATACGTTAAACGTTATACGTTATACGTTATACGTTATACGTTATACGCTATACGTTATACGTTGTACGTTATGCGTTATACGTTATGCGTTATACGTTATACGTTGTACGTTATACGTTATACGTTATACGTTATACGTTATACGTTATTCGTTACACGTTATACGTTATACGTTATACGTTATACGTTATACGTTATATGTTATACGTTATACGTCATACGTTATACGTTATACGTTATACGTTATACCTTATACGTTATACGTTATACGTTATACGTTATACGTTATACGTTATTCGTTATACGTTATACGTTATACGTTATACGTTATACGTTATACGTTATACGTTATACGTTACTCGTTATACGTAATATGTAATACGTTTTACATTATAAGTTATACGTTATACGTTATACGTTATTCGTTATACGTTATACGTTATACGTTATACGTTATACGGTATACGTTATACGTTATACGTTACACGTTATACGTTATACGTTATACGTTATACGTTATACGTTATACGTTGTACGTTATACGTTGTACGTTATACGTTATACGTTATACGTTATACGTTATACGTTATACGTTATACGTTATACGTTATACGTTATACGTTATACGTTATACGTTATACGTTATACGTTATACGTTAAACGTTATACGTTATACGTTATACGTTATACGATATACGTTATACGTTAAACGTTGTACGTTATACGTTATAAGTTATACGTTATACGTTATACGTTATACGTTATACGTTATACGTCGTACGTTATACGTTGTACGTTATACGTTGTACGTTATACGTTATACGTTATACGTTATACGTTATACGATATACGTTATACGTTATACGTTATACGTTGTACGTTATACGTTGTACGTTATACGTTGTACGTTATACGTTATACGTTATACGTTATACGTTATACGTTATACGTTATACGTTATACGTTATACGTTATACGTTATACGTTATACGTTATACGTTATACGTTATACGTTATACGTTATACGTTATACGTTATACGTTATACGTTATACGTTACTCGTTATACGTAATATGTAATACGTTTTACGTTATAAGTTATACGTTATACGTTATACGTTATACGTTATACGTTATTGGTTATACGTTATACGTTATACGTTATACGTTATACGTTATATGTTATACGTTATACGTTATACGTTATACGTTATACGTTATACGTTATACGTTATACGTTATACGTTATACGTTATACGTTATACGTTATACGTTACGCGTTATACGCTATACGTTATGCGTTATAGGTCATACCTTATACTTGATACGTCATACGTTATACGTTATACGTTATACGTTATTCGTTATACGTTATACGTAATACGTTATACGTTATACGTTATACGTTATACGTTATACGTTATACGTTATACGTTATACGTTATACGTTATACGTTATACGTTAAACGTTATACGTTATACGTTATACGTTATACGTTATACGCTATACGTCATACGTTGTACGTTATGCGTTATACGTTATGCGTTATACGTTATACGTTGTACGTTATACGTTATACGTTATACGTTATACGTTATACGTTATTCGTTACACGTTATACGTTATACGTTATACGTTATACGTTATACGTTATATGTTATACGTTATACGTCATACGTTATACGTTATACGTTATACGTTATACGTTACTCGTTATACGTAATATGTAATACGTTTTACGTTATAAGTTATACGTTATACGTTATACGTTATACGTTATACGTTATTGGTTATACGTTATACGTTATACGTTATACGTTATACGTTATATGTTATACGTTATACGTTATACGTTATACGTTATACGTTATACGTTATACGTTATACGTTATACGTTAAACGTTATACGTTATACGTTACACGTTATAAGTTATACGTTATACGTTATACGTTATACGTTATACGTTATACGTTATACATTATGCGTTATACGCTATACGTAATGCGTTATAGGTCACACCTTATACGTGATACGTCATACGCTATACGTTATACGTGATACGTTATACGTTATACGTTATACGTTATACGTTACACGTTATACGTTGTACGTTATACGTTAAACGTTAGACGTTATATGTTATACGTTATACGTTGTACGTTATACGTTATATGTAATATGTAATACGTTATACGTTATACGCTATACGTTATACGTTACACGTTATACGTTATACGTTATGCGTTATACGTTATGCGTTATACGTTATACGTTATACGTTATACGTTATACGTTATACGTTATACGTTATACGTTATACGTTATACGTTATACGTTATACGTTATACGTTATACGTTATACGTTATACGTTATACGTTATACGTTATACGTTATAGGTTATACGTTATACGTTATACGTTATACGTTATACGTTATACGTTATACGTTATACGTTATACGTTATACGTTGTACGTTATACGTTGTACGTTATACGTTGTACGTTATACGTTATACGTTATACGTTATACGTTATACGTTATACGTTATACGTTATACGTTATACGTTATACGTTATACGTTATACGTTATACGTTATACGTTATACGTTATACGTTATACGTTATACGTTATACGTTATACGTTATAAGTTATACGTTATACGTTATACGTTATACGTTATACGTTATACGTTATACGTTATACGTTACACGTTATAAGTTATACGTTATACGTTATACGTTATACGTTATACGTTATACGTTATACATTATGCGTTATACGCTATACGTAATGCGTTATAGGTCACACCTTATACGTGATACGTCATACGCTATACGTTATACGTGATACGTTATACGTTATACGTTATACGTTACACGTTATACGTTGTACGTTATACGTTAAACGTTAGACGTTATATGTTATACGTTATACGTTGTACGTTATACGTTATATGTAATATGTAATACGTTATACGTTATACGCTATACGTTATACGTTACACGTTATACGTTATACGTTATGCGTTATACGTTATGCGTTATACATTATACGTTATACGTTATACGTTATACGTTATACGTTATACGTTATACGTTATACGTTATACGTTATACGTTATACGTTATACGTTATTCGTTATACGTTATACGTTATACGTTATACGTTATACGTTATACGTTTGACGTTATACGTTATACGTTATACGTCATACGTTATACGTTATACGTTATACGTTATACGTTATACGTTATACGTTATACGTTATTCGTTATACGTTATACGTTATACGTTATACGTTATACGTTATACGTTATACGTTATACGTTATACGATATACGTTATACGTTATACGTTATACGTTATACGTTATACGTTATACGATATACGTTATACGTTATACGTTATGCGTTATAGGATATACGTTATACGTTATACGTTATACGTTATACGTTATACGTTATACGCTATACGTTATACGTTATACGTTATACGTTATACGTTATACGTTATACGTTATACGTTATACGTTATACGTTATACGTTATACGTTATACGTTATACGTTATACGTTATACGTTATACGTTATACGTTACTCGTTATACGTAATATGTAATACGTTTTACGTTATAAGTTATACGTTATACGTTATACGTTATACGTTATACGTTATTGGTTATACGTTATACGTTATACGTTATACGTTATACGTTATATGTTATACGTTATACGTTATACGTTATACGTTATACGTTATACGTTATACGTTATACGTTATACGTTATACGTTATACGTTATACGTTATACGTTACGCGTTATACGCTATACGTTATGCGTTATAGGTCATACCTTATACTTGATACGTCATACGTTATACGTTATACGTTATACGTTATTCGTTATACGTTATACGTAATACGTTATACGTTATACGTTATACGTTATACGTTATACGTTATACGTTATACGTTATACGTTATACGTTATACGTTATACGTTAAACGTTATACGTTATACGTTATACGTTATACGTTATACGCTATACGTTATACGTTGTACGTTATGCGTTATACGTTATGCGTTATACGTTATACGTTGTACGTTATACGTTATACGTTATACGTTATACGTTATACGTTATTCGTTACACGTTATACGTTATACGTTATACGTTATACGTTATACGTTATATGTTATACGTTATACGTCATACGTTATACGTTATACGTTATACGTTATACCTTATACGTTATACGTTATACGTTATACGTTATACGTTATACGTTATTCGTTATACGTTATACGTTATACGTTATACGTTATACGTTATACGTTATACGTTATACGTTACTCGTTATACGTAATATGTAATACGTTTTACATTATAAGTTATACGTTATACGTTATACGTTATTCGTTATACGTTATACGTTATACGTTATACGTTATACGGTATACGTTATACGTTATACGTTACACGTTATACGTTATACGTTATACGTTATACGTTATACGTTATACGTTATACGTTATACGTTATACGTTATACGTTATACGTTTTACGTTATACGTTATACGTTATACGTTATACGTTATACGTTATACGTTATACGTTGTACGTTATACGTTGTACGTTATACGTTGTACGTTATACGTTGTACGTTATACGTTGTACGTTATACGTTATACGTTATACGTTATACGTTATACGTTGTACGTTATGCGTTATACGTTATGCGTTATACGTTACACGTTATACGTTATACGTTGTACGTTATACGTTATACGTTATACGTTATACGTTGTACGTTATACGTTATACGTTATACGTTATACGTTATACGTTATTCGTTATCCGTTATACGTTATACGTTATACGTTATACGTTATACGTTATACGATATACGTTATACGTTATACGTTAAACGTTATACGTTATACGTTATACGTAATGCGTTATAGGTCACACCTTATACGTGATACGTCATACGCTATACGTTATACGTGATACGTTATACGTTATACGTTATACGTTACACGTTATACGTTGTACGTTATACGTTAAACGTTAGACGTTATATGTTATACGTTATACGTTGTACGTTATACGTTATATGTAATATGTAATACGTTATACGTTATACGCTATACGTTATACGTTACACGTTATACGTTATACGTTATGCGTTATACGTTATGCGTTATACGTTATACGTTATACGTTATACGTTATACGTTATACGTTATACGTTATACGTTATACGTTATACGTTATACGTTATACGTTATACGTTATTCGTTATACGTTATACGTTATACGTTATACGTTATACGTTATACGTTTGACGTTATACGTTATACGTTATACGTCATACGTTATACGTTATACGTTATACGTTATACGTTATACGTTATACATTATGCGTTATACGCTATACGTAATGCGTTATAGGTCACACCTTATACGTGATACGTCATACGCTATACGTTATACGTGATACGTTATACGTTATACGTTATACGTTACACGTTATACGTTGTACGTTATACGTTAAACGTTAGACGTTATATGTTATACGTTATACGTTGTACGTTATACGTTATATGTAATATGTAATACGTTATACGTTATACGCTATACGTTATACGTTACACGTTATACGTTATACGTTATGCGTTATACGTTATGCGTTATACATTATACGTTATACGTTATACGTTATACGTTATACGTTATACGTTATACGTTATACGTTATACGTTATACGTTATACGTTATACGTTATACGTTATACGTTAAACGTTATACGTTATACGTTACACGTTATAAGTTATACGTTATACGTTATACGTTATACGTTATACGTTATACGTTATACATTATGCGTTATACGCTATACGTAATGCGTTATAGGTCACACCTTATACGTGATACGTCATACGCTATACGTTATACGTGATACGTTATACGTTATACGTTATACGTTATACGTTACACGTTATACGTTGTACGTTATACGTTAAACGTTAGACGTTATATGTTATACGTTATACGTTGTACGTTATACGTTATATGTAATATGTAATACGTTATACGTTATACGCTATACGTTATACGTTACACGTTATACGTTATACGTTATGCGTTATACGTTATGCGTTATACGTTATACGTTATACGTTATACGTTATACGTTATACGTTATACGTTATACGTTATACGTTATACGTTATACGTTATACGTTATACGTTATACGTTATACGTTATACGTTATACGTTATACGTTATACGTTATACGTTATACGTTATACGTTATACGTTATACGTTATACGTTATACGTTATACGTTATACGTTGTACGTTATACGTTGTACGTTATACGTTGTACGTTATACGTTGTACGTTATACGTTATACGTTATACGTTATACGTTATACGTTATACGTTATACGTTATACGTTATACGTTATACGTTATACGTTATACGTTATACGTTATACGTTATACGTTATACGTTATACGTTATACGTTATAAGTTATACGTTATACGTTATACGTTATACGTTATACGTTATACGTTATACGTTATACGTTACACGTTATAAGTTATACGTTATACGTTATACGTTATACGTTATACGTTATACGTTATACATTATGCGTTATACGCTATACGTAATGCGTTATAGGTCACACCTTATACGTGATACGTCATACGCTATACGTTATACGTGATACGTTATACGTTATACGTTATACGTTACACGTTATACGTTGTACGTTATACGTTAAACGTTAGACGTTATATGTTATACGTTATACGTTGTACGTTATACGTTATATGTAATATGTAATACGTTATACGTTATACGCTATACGTTATACGTTACACGTTATACGTTATACGTTATGCGTTATACGTTATGCGTTATACATTATACGTTATACGTTATACGTTATACGTTATACGTTATACGTTATACGTTATACGTTATACGTTATACGTTATACGTTATACGTTATTCGTTATACGTTATACGTTATACGTTATACGTTATACGTTATACGTTTGACGTTATACGTTATACGTTATACGTCATACGTTATACGTTATACGTTATACGTTATACGTTATACGTTATACGTTATACGTTATTCGTTATACGTTATACGTTATACGTTATACGTTATACGTTATACGTTATACGTTATACGATATACGTTATACGTTATACGTTATACGTTATACGTTATACGTTATACGATATACGTTATACGTTATACGTTATGCGTTATAGGATATACGTTATACGTTATACGTTATACGTTATACGTTATACGTTATACGCTATACGTTATACGTTATACGTTATACGTTATACGTTATACGTTATACGTTATACGTTATACGTTATACGTTATACGTTATACGTTATACGTTATACGTTATACGTTATACGTTATACGTTATACGTTAAACGTTATACGTTATACGTTATACGTTATACGATATACGTTATACGTTAAACGTTGTACGTTATACGTTATAAGTTATACGTTATACGTTATACGTTATACGTTATACGTTATACGTCGTACGTTATACGTTGTACGTTATACGTTGTACGTTATACGTTATACGTTATACGTTATACGTTATACGATATACGTTATACGTTATACGTTATACGTTATACGTTGTACGTTATACGTTGTACGTTATACGTTGTACGTTATACGTTATACGTTATACGTTATACGTTATACGTTATACGTTATACGTTATACGTTATACGTTATACGTTATACGTTATACGTTATACGTTATACGTTATACGTTATACGTTATACGTTATACGTTATACGTTATACGTTATACGTTACTCGTTATACGTAATATGTAATACGTTTTACGTTATAAGTTATACGTTATACGTTATACGTTATACGTTATACGTTATTGGTTATACGTTATACGTTATACGTTATACGTTATACGTTATATGTTATACGTTATACGTTATACGTTATACGTTATACGTTATACGTTATACGTTATACGTTATACGTTATACGTTATACGTTATACGTTACGCGTTATACGCTATACGTTATGCGTTATAGGTCATACCTTATACTTGATACGTCATACGTTATACGTTATACGTTATACGTTATTCGTTATACGTTATACGTAATACGTTATACGTTATACGTTATACGTTATACGTTATACGTTATACGTTATACGTTATACGTTATACGTTATACGTTATACGTTAAACGTTATACGTTATACGTTATACGTTATACGTTATACGCTATACGTTATACGTTGTACGTTATGCGTTATACGTTATGCGTTATACGTTATACGTTGTACGTTATACGTTATACGTTATACGTTATACGTTATACGTTATTCGTTACACGTTATACGTTATACGTTATACGTTATACGTTATACGTTATATGTTATACGTTATACGTCATACGTTATACGTTATACGTTATACGTTATACCTTATACGTTATACGTTATACGTTATACGTTATACGTTATACGTTATTCGTTATACGTTATACGTTATACGTTATACGTTATACGTTATACGTTATACGTTATACGTTACTCGTTATACGTAATATGTAATACGTTTTACATTATAAGTTATACGTTATACGTTATACGTTATTCGTTATACGTTATACGTTATACGTTATACGTTATACGGTATACGTTATACGTTATACGTTACACGTTATACGTTATACGTTATACGTTATACGTTATACGTTATACGTTATACGTTATACGTTATACGTTATACGTTATACGTTTTACGTTATACGTTATACGTTATACGTTATACGTTATACGTTATACGTTATACGTTGTACGTTATACGTTGTACGTTATACGTTGTACGTTATACGTTGTACGTTATACGTTGTACGTTATACGTTATACGTTATACGTTATACGTTATACGTTGTACGTTATGCGTTATACGTTATGCGTTATACGTTACACGTTATACGTTATACGTTGTACGTTATACGTTATACGTTATACGTTATACGTTGTACGTTATACGTTATACGTTATACGTTATACGTTATACGTTATTCGTTATCCGTTATACGTTATACGTTATACGTTATACGTTATACGTTATACGATATACGTTATACGTTATACGTTAAACGTTATACGTTATACGTTATACGTAATGCGTTATAGGTCACACCTTATACGTGATACGTCATACGCTATACGTTATACGTGATACGTTATACGTTATACGTTATACGTTACACGTTATACGTTGTACGTTATACGTTAAACGTTAGACGTTATATGTTATACGTTATACGTTGTACGTTATACGTTATATGTAATATGTAATACGTTATACGTTATACGCTATACGTTATACGTTACACGTTATACGTTATACGTTATGCGTTATACGTTATGCGTTATACGTTATACGTTATACGTTATACGTTATACGGTATACGTTATACGTTATACGTTATACGTTATACGTTATACGTTATACGTTATACGTTATTCGTTATACGTTATACGTTATACGTTATACGTTATACGTTATACGTTTGACGTTATACGTTATACGTTATACGTCATACGTTATACGTTATACGTTATACGTTATACGTTATACGTTATACGTTATACGTTATTCGTTATACGTTATACGTTATACGTTATACGTTATACGTTATACGTTATACGTTATACGATATACGTTATACGTTATACGTTATACGTTATACGTTATACGTTATACGATATACGTTATACGTTATACGTTATGCGTTATAGGATATACGTTATACGTTATACGTTATACGTTATACGTTATACGTTATACGCTATACGTTATACGTTATACGTTATACGTTATACGTTATACGTTATACGTTATACGTTATACGTTATACGTTATACGTTATACGTTATACGTTATACGTTATACGTTATACGTTATACGTTATACGTTAAACGTTATACGTTATACGTTATACGTTATACGATATACGTTATACGTTAAACGTTGTACGTTATACGTTATAAGTTATACGTTATACGTTATACGTTATATGTTATACGTTATACGTCGTACGTTATACGTTGTACGTTATACGTTGTACGTTATACGTTATACGTTATACGTTATACGTTATACGATATACGTTATACGTTATACGTTATACGTTGTACGTTATACGTTGTACGTTATACGTTGTACGTTATACGTTATACGTTATACGTTATACGTTATACGTTATACGTTATACGTTATACGTTATACGTTATACGTTATACGTTATACGTTATACGTTATACGTTATACGTTTGACGTTATACGTTATACGGTATACGTTATACGTTATGCGTTATACGTTATACGTTATACGTTATACGTTATACGTTTGACGTTATACGTTATACGGTATACGTTATGCGTTATACGCTATACGTTATGCGTTATAGGATATACGTTATGCGTTATAGGATATACGTTATACGTGATACGTTGTACGTTATACGTTATACGTTATACGTTATACGTTATACGTTATACGTTATACGTTATACGTTATACGTTATACGGTATACGTTATACGTTATACGTTATACGTTACACGTTATACGTTATACGTTATACGTTTTACGTTGTACGTTATACGTTGTACGTTATACGTTGTACGTTATACGTTGTACGTTATACGTTGTACGTTATACGTTGTACGTTATACGTTATACGTTATACGTTATACGTTATACGTTACACGTTATACGTTACACGTTATACGTTACACGTTATACGTTATACGTTATACGTTATACGTTATACGTTATACGTTATACGTTATACGTTATACGTTATACGTTATACGTTATACGTTATACGTTATACGGTATACGTTATGCGTTATACATTATACGTTATACGTCATACGTTATACGTTATACGTTATACGTTATACGTTATACGTTTGACGTTATACGTTATACGTTCTACGGTATACGTTATACGTTATGCGTTATACGTTATACGTTATACGTTATACGTTATACGTTACACGTTATACGTTATACGTTATACGTTATACGTTATACGTTATTCGTTATACGTTATACGTTATACGTTATACGTTATACGGTATACGTTATACGTTATACGGTATACGTTATACGTTATACGTTATACGTTATACGTTATACGTTATACGTTATACGTTATACGTTATACGTTATACGTTATTCGTTATACGTTATACGTTATACGTTATACGTTATACGTTATACGTTATACGTTATACGTTATACGTTATACGTTATACGTTATACGTTATACGTTATACGTTAAACGTTATACGTAATACGTTATACGTTATACGTTATAAGTTATACGTTATACGTTATACGTTATAGGTCATACCTTATACGTGATACGTCATACGTTATACGTTATACGTTATACGTTATTCGTTATACGTTATACGTTATACGTTATACGTTATACGTTATACGTTATACGTTATACGTTATACGTTATACGTTATACGTTATACGTTATACGTTATACGTTAAACGTTATACGTAATACGTTATACGTTATACGTTATACGCTATACGTTATACGTTGTACGTTATGCGTTATACGTTATGCGTTATACGTTACACGTTATACGTTATACGTTGTACGTTATACGTTATACGTTATACGTTATACGTTGTACGTTATACGTTATACGTTATACGTTATACGTTATTCGTTATCCGTTATACGTTATACGTTATACGTTATACGTTATACGTTATACGATATACGTTATACGTTATACGTTAAACGTTATACGTTATACGTTATACGTTATACGATATACGTTATACGTTATACGTTGTACGTTATACGTTATACGTTATACGTTATACGTTATACGTTATACGTTATACGTTATACGTTATACGTTATACGTTATACGTTATACGTTATACGTTATACGTTATACGTTATACGTTATACGTTATACGTTATACGTTATACGTTATACGTTATACGTTATACGTTATACGTTATACGTTATACGGTATACGTTATGCGTTATACGTTATACGTTATACGTTAAACGTTATACGTTATACGTTTTACGTTATACGTTAAACGTTATACGATATACGTTATAGGTTATACGTTATGCGTTATAGGATATACGTTATGCGTTATACGTTATACGTTATACGTTATACGTTATACGTTATACGTTATACGTTATACGTTATACGTTATACGTTATACGTTATACGTTATACGTTATACGTTATACGTTATACGTTATACGTTATACGTTATTCCTTATACGTTATACGTTATACGTTATACGTTATACGTTATACGTTATACGTTGTACGTTATACGTTGTACGTTATACGTTGTACGTTATACGTTGTACGTTATACGTTATACGTTATACGTTATACGTTATACGTTATACGTTACACGTTATACGTAAAATGTAATACGTTTTACGTTATAAGTTATACGTTATACGTTATACGTTATACGTTATACGCTATACGTTATACGTTGTACGTTATGCGTTATACGTTATGCGTTATACGTTATACGTTATACGTTATACGTTGTACGTTATACGTTATACGTTATACGTTATACGTTATACGTTATACGTTATGCGTTATACGTTATACGTTATACGTTATACGTTATACGTTATACGTTATACGTTATACGTTTGACGTTATACGTTATACGGTATACGTTATACGTTATGCGTTATACGTTATACGTTATACGTTATACGTTATACGTTTGACGTTATACGTTATACGGTATACGTTATGCGTTATACGCTATACGTTATGCGTTATAGGATATACGTTATGCGTTATAGGATATACGTTATACGTGATACGTTGTACGTTATACGTTATACGTTATACGTTATACGTTATACGTTATACGTTATACGTTATACGTTATACGTTATACGTTATACGTTAAACGTTATACGTTATACGTTATACGTTATACGATATACGTTATACGTTATACGTTGTACGTTATACGTTATACGTTATACGTTATACGTTATACGTTATACGTTATACGTTATACGTTATACGTTATACGTTCTACGTTCTACGTTATACGTTATACGTTATACGTTATACGTTATACGATATACGTTATACGTTATACGTTGTACGTTATACGTTATACGTTATACGTTAAACGTTATACGTTATACGTTATACGTTATACGTTATACGTTATACGTTATACGTTATACGTTATACGTTATACGTTATACGTTATACGTTATACGTTATACGTTATACGTTATACGTTATACGTTATACGTTATACGTTATACGTTATACGTAATATGTAATACGTTTTACGTTATAAGTTATACGTTATACGTTATACGTTATACGTTATACGTTATACGTTATACGTTATACGTTATACGTTATACGTTATACGTTATACGGTATACGTTATGCGTTATACGTTATACGTTATACGTTATACGTTATACGTTATACGTTATACGTTTTACGTTTTACGTTATACGTTATACGTTATACGATATACGTTATACGTTATACGTTATGCGTTATAGGATATACGTTATACGTTA
Organism: Ptiloglossa arizonensis; assembly: GCF_051014685.1. Classification (NCBI taxonomy): domain Eukaryota; kingdom Metazoa; phylum Arthropoda; class Insecta; order Hymenoptera; family Colletidae; genus Ptiloglossa; species Ptiloglossa arizonensis. The sequence goes on from NW_027478494.1 coordinate 746,901, forward strand.
TACGTTATACGTTATACGTTATACGTTATACGTTATACGTTATACGTTATACGTTATACGTTATACGTTATACGTTATACGTTATACGTTGTACGTTATACGTTATACGTTATACGTTATACGTTATACGTTATACGTTATACGTTATACGTTATACGTTATACGTTATACGTTATACGTTATGCGTTATACGCTATACGTTATGCGTTATAGGTCATACCTTATACGTGTTACGTCATACGTTATACGTTATACGTTATACGTTATTCGTTATACGTTATACGTTATACGTTATACGTTATACGTTATACGTTATACGTTATACGTTATACGTTATACGTTATACGTTATACGTTATACGTTATACGTTATACGTTATACGTTAAACGTTATACGTTATACGTTATACGTTATACGTTATACGTTATACGTTATACGTTATACGTTATACGTTATACGTTATACGTTATACGTTATACGTTATACGTTATACGTTATACGTTATACGTTATACGTTATACGTTATACGTTATACGTTATACGTTATACGTTATACGTTACTCGTTATACGTAATATGAAATACGTTTCACGTTATAAGTTATACGTTATACGTTATACGTTATACGTTATACGTTACACGTTATACGTTATACGGTATACGTTATGCGTTATACGTTATACGTTATACGTTATACGTTATACGTTATACGTTATACGTTATACGTTATACGTTATACGTTATACGGTATACGTTATGCGTTATACGTTATACGTTATACGTTAAACGTTATACGTTATACGTTTTACGTTATACGTTAAACGTTATACGATATACGTTATAGGTTATACGTTATGCGTTATAGGATATACGTTATGCGTTATACGTTATACGTTATACGTTATACGTTATACGTTATACGTTATACGTTATACGTTATACGTTATTCGTTATACGTTATACGTTATACGTTATACGTTATACGTTATACGTTATACGTTATACGTTATTCCTTATACGTTATACGTTATACGTTATACGTTATACGTTATGCGTTATACGTTATACGTTATACGTTATACGTTATACGTTATACGTTATACGTAATACGTTATACGTTATACGTTATACGTTATACGTTATACGTTATACGTTATACGTTATACGTTATACGTTATACGTTATACGTTATACGTTATACGTTATACGTTATACGTTATACGTTATACGTTATACGTTATACGTTATACGGTATACGTTATGCGTTATACGTTATACGTTATACGTTAAACGTTATACGTTATACGTTATACGTTATACGTTATACGTAATACGTTATACGTTATACGTTATACGTTATACGTTATACGTTATACGTTATACGTTATACGTTATACGTTATACGTTATACGTTATACGTTATACGTTATACGTTATACGTTATTCGTTATACGTTATACGTTATACGTTATACGTTATACGTTATACGTTATACGTTATACGTTATACGTTATACGTTACTCGTTATACGTAATATGTAATACGTTTTAGGTTATACGTTTTACGTTATACGTTATACGTTATACGTTATACGATGTACGTTATACGTTATACGTTATGCGTTATAGGATATACGTTATACGTTATACGTTATACGTTATACGTTATACGTTATACGTTATACGTTATACGTTACTCGTTATACGTAATATGTAATACGTTTTAGGTTATACGTTTTACGTTATACGTTATACGTTATACGTTATACGATGTACGTTATACGTTATACGTTATGCGTTATAGGATATACGTTATACGTTATACGTTATACGTTATACGTTATACGTTATACGTTATACGTTTTACGTTGTACGTTATACGTTGTACGTTATACGTTGTACGTTATACGTTGTACGTTATGCGTTGTACGTTATACGTTGTACGTTATACGTTATACGTTATACGTTATACGTTATACGTCATACGTTACACGTTATACGTTATACGTTATACGTTATACGTTATACGTTATACGTTATACGTTACTCGTTATACGAAAATGTAATACGTTTTACGTTATAAGTTATACGTTATACGTTAAACGTTATACGTTATACGTTATACGTTATACGTTATACGTTATACGTTATACGCTATACGTTATACGTTGTACGTTATGCGTTATACGTTATGCGTTATACGTTATACGTTATACGTTATACGTTGTACGTTATACGTTATACGTTATACGTTATACGTTATACGTTATACGTTATGCGTTATACGTTATACGTTATACGTTATACGTTATACGTTATACGTTATACGATAAACGTTATACGTTATACGTTATACGTTATACGATATACGTTATACGTTATACGTTGTACGTTATACGTTATACGTTATACGTTAAACGTTATACGTTATACGTTATACGTTATACGTTATACGTTATACGTTATACGTTATACGTTATACGTTATACGTTATACGTTATACGTTATACGTTATACGTTATACGTTATACGTTATACGTTATACGTTATACGTTATACGTTATACGTTATACGTTATACGTTATACGTTATACGTTATACGTTATACGTTATACGTTATACGTTATACGTTATACGTTATACGTTATACGTTATACGTTATACGTTACTGGTTATACGTAATATGTAATACGTTTTAGGTTATACGTTTTACGTTATACGTTATACGTTATACGATATACGTTATACGTTATACGTTATGCGTTATAGGATATACGTTATACGTTATACGTTATACGTTATACGTTATACGTTATACGTTATACGTTATACGTTATTCGTTATACGTTATACGTTATACGTTATACGTTATACGTTATACGTTATACGTTATACGTTATACGTTATACGTTATACGTTATACGTTATACGTTATACGTTAAACGTTATACGTTATACGTTATACGTTATACGTTATACGTTATACGTTATACGTTATACGTTATACGTTATACGTTATACGTTATAAGTTATACGTTATACGTGATACGTTATAGGTCATACCTTATACGTGATACGTCATACGTTATACGTTATACGTTATACGTTATTCCTTATACGTTATACGTTATACGTTATACGTTATACGTTATACGTTATACGTTATACGTTATACGTTATACGTTATACGTTATACGTTATACGTTATACGTAATACGTTATACGTTATACGTTATACGTTATACGTTATACGTTATACGTTATACGTTATACGTTATACGTTATACGTTATACGTTATACGTTATACGTTATACGTTATACGTTATTCGTTATACGTTATACGTTATACGTTATACGTTATACGTTATACGTTATACGTTATACGTTATACGTTATACGTTACTCGTTATACGTAATATGTAATACGTTTTAGGTTATACGTTTTACGTTATACGTTACACGTTATACGTTATACGATGTACGTTATACGTTATACGTTATGCGTTATAGGATACACGTTATACGTTATACGTTATACGTTATACGTTATACGTTATACGTTATACGTTTTACGTTGTACGTTATACGTTGTACGTTATACGTTGTACGTTATACGTTGTACGTTATACGTTGTACGTTATACGTTGTACGTTATACGTTATACGTTATACGTTATACGTTATACGTCATACGTTACACGTTATACGTTATACGTTATACGTTATACGTTATACGTTATACGTTATACGTTACTCGTTATACGTAAAATGTAATACGTCTTACGTTATAAGTTATACGTTATACGTTGTACGTCATACCTTATACGTGATACGTCATACGTTATACGTTATACGTTATACGTTATTCCTTATACGTTATACGTTATACGTTATACGTTATACGTTATACGTTATACGTTATACGTTATACGTTGTACGTTATACGTTATACGTTATACGTTATACGTTATACGTTATACGTTATACGTTATACGTTGTACGTTATACGTTATACGTTATACGTAATACGTTATACGTTATACGTTATACGTTATACGTTATACGTTATACGTTATACGTTATACGTTATACGTTATACGTTATACGTTATACGTTATACGTTATACGTTATACGTTATTCGTTATACGTTATACGTTGTACGTTATACGTTGTACGTTATACGTTGTACGTTATACGTTGTACGTTATACGTTATACGTTATACGTTATACGTTATACGTTATACGTTACACGTTATACGTTATACGTTATACGTTATACGTTATACGTTATACGTTACTCGTTATACGTAAAATGTAATACGTTTTACGTTATAAGTTATACGTTATACGTTATACGTTATACGTTATACGCTATACGTTATACGTTGTACGTTATGCGTTATACGTTATGCGTTATACGTTATACGTTATACGTTATACGTTGTACGTTATACGTTATACGTTATACGTTATACGTTATACGTTATACGTTATGCGTTATACGTTATACGTTATACGTTATACGTTATACGTTATACGTTATACGTTATACGTTTGACGTTATACGTTATACGGTATACGTTATACGTTATGCGTTATACGTTATACGTTATACGTTATACGTTATACGTTTGACGTTATACGTTATACGGTATACGTTATGCGTTATACGCTATACGTTATGCGTTATAGGATATACGTTATGCGTTATAGGATATACGTTATACGTGATACGTTGTACGTTATACGTTATACGTTATACGTTATACGTTATACGTTATACGTTATACGTTATACGTTATACGTTATACGTTATACGTTTTACGTTTTACGTTATACGTTATACGTTATACGATATACGTTATACGTTATACGTTATGCGTTATAGGGTATACGTTATACGTTATACGTTATACGTTATACGTTATACGTTATACGTTATACGTTATACGTTATACGTTATACGTTATACGTTATACGTTATACGTTATACGTTGTACGTTATACGTTATACGTTATACGTTATACGTTATACGTTATACGTTATACGTTATACGTTATACGTTATACGTTATACGTTATACGTTATGCGTTATACGCTATACGTTATGCGTTATAGGTCATACCTTATACGTGTTACGTCATACGTTATACGTTATACGTTATACGTTATTCGTTATACGTTATACGTTATACGTTATACGTTATACGTTATACGTTATACGTTATACGTTATACGTTATACGTTATACGTTATACGTTATACGTTATACGTTATACGTTATACGTTATACGTTATACGTTAAACGTTATACGTTATACGTTATACGTTATACGTTATACGTTATACGTTATACGTTATACGTTATACGTTATACGTTATACGTTATACGTTATACGTTATACGTTATACGTTATACGTTATACGTTATACGTTATACGTTATACGTTATACGTTATACGTTACTCGTTATACGTAATATGAAATACGTTTCACGTTATAAGTTATACGTTATACGTTATACGTTATACGTTATACGTTACACGTTATACGTTATACGGTATACGTTATGCGTTATACGTTATACGTTATACGTTATACGTTATACATTATACGTTTTACGTTATACGTTATAAGTTACACGATATACATTATACGTTATACGTTATACGTTATACGTTATGCGTTATACGCTATACGTTATGCGTTATAGGTCATACCTTATACGTGATACGTCATACGTTATACGTTATGCGTTATACGTTATACGTTATACGTTATACGTTATACGTTATACGTTTTACGTTGTACGTTATACGTTGTACGTTATACGTTGTACGTTATACGTTGTACGTTATGCGTTGTACGTTATACGTTGTACGTTATACGTTATACGTTATACGTTATACGTTATACGTCATACGTTACACGTTATACGTTATACGTTATACGTTATACGTTATACGTTATACGTTATACGTTACTCGTTATACGTAAAATGTAATACGTTTTACGTTATAAGTTATACGTTATACGTTAAACGTTATACGTTATACGTTATACGTTATACGTTATACGTTATACGCTATACGTTATACGTTGTACGTTATGCGTTATACGTTATGCGTTATACGTTATACGTTATACGTTATACGTTGTACGTTATACGTTATACGTTATACGTTATACGTTATACGTTATACGTTATGCGTTATACGTTATACGTTATACGTTATACGTTATACGTTATACGTTATACGTTAAACGTTATACGTTATACGTTATACGTTATACGATATACGTTATACGTTATACGTTGTACGTTATACGTTATACGTTATACGTTAAACGTTATACGTTATACGTTATACGTTATACGTTATACGTTATACGTTATACGTTATACGTTATACGTTATACGTTATACGTTATACGTTATACGTTATACGTTATACGTTATACGTTATACGTTATACGTTATACGTTATACGTTATACGTTATACGTTATACGTTATACGTTATACGTTATACGTTATACGTTATACGTTATACGTTACTGGTTATACGTAATATGTAATACGTTTTAGGTTATACGTTTTACGTTATACGTTATACGTTATACGATATACGTTATACGTTATACGTTATGCGTTATAGGATATACGTTATACGTTATACGTTATACGTTATACGTTATACGTTATACGTTATACGTTATACGTTATTCGTTATACGTTATACGTTATACGTTATACGTTATACGTTATACGTTATACGTTATACGTTATACGTTATACGTTATACGTTATACGTTATACGTTATACGTTAAACGTTATACGTTATACGTTATACGTTATACGATATACGTTATACGTGATACGTTGTACGTTATACGTTATACGTTATACGTTATACGTTATACGTTATACGTTATACGTTATACGTTATACGTTATACGTTATACGTTATACGTTATACGTTATAAGTTATACGTTATACGTGATACGTTATAGGTCATACCTTATACGTGATACGTCATACGTTATACGTTATACGTTATACGTTATTCCTTATACGTTATACGTTATACGTTATACGTTATACGTTATACGTTATACGTTATACGTTATACGTTATACGTTATACGTTATACGTTATACGTTATACGTAATACGTTATACGTTATACGTTATACGTTATACGTTATACGTTATACGTTATACGTTATACGTTATACGTTATACGTTATACGTTATACGTTATACGTTATACGTTATACGTTACTCGTTATACGTTATACGTTATACGTTAAACGTTATACGTTATACGTTATACGTTATACGATATACGTTATACGTTAAACGTTATACGTTATACGTTATACGTTATACGTTATACGTTTTACGTTTTACGTTATACGTTATACGTTATACGTTATACGATATACGTTATACGTTATACGTTATGCGTTATAGGATATACGTTATACGTTATACGTTATACGTTATACGTTATACGTTATACGTTATACGTTATACGTTATACGTTATACGTTATACGTTATACGTTATACGTTATACTTTGTACGTTATACGTTATACGTTATACGTTATACGTTATACGTTATACGTTATACGTTATACGTTATACGTTATACGTTACTCGTTATTCGTTATACGTTATACGTTATACGTTATACGTTATACGTTATACGTTATACGTTATACGTTATACGTTATACGTTACTCGTTATACGTAATATGTAATACGTTTTAGGTTATACGTTTTACGTTATACGTTATACGTTATACGTTATACGATGTACGTTATACGTTATACGTTATGCGTTATAGGATATACGTTATACGTTATACGTTATACGTTATACGTTATACGTCATACGTTATACGTTTTACGTTGTACGTTATACGTTGTACGTTATACGTTGTACGTTATACGTTGTACGTTATACGTTGTACGTTATACGTTGTACGTTATACGTTATACGTTATACGTTATACGTTATACGTTATACGTCATACGTTACACGTTATACGTTATACGTTATACGTTATACGTTATACGTTATACGTTATACGTTACTCGTTATACGTAAAATGTAATACGTCTTACGTTATAAGTTATACGTTATACGTTAAACGTTATACGTTATACGTTATACGTTATACGTTATACGTTATACGCTATACGTTATACGTTGTACGTTATGCGTTATACGTTATGCGTTATACGTTATACGTTATACGTTATACGTTGTACGTTATACGTTATACGTTATACGTTATACGTTATACGTTATACGTTATGCGTTATACGTTATACGTTATACGTTATACGTTATACGTTATACGTTATACGTTATACGTTTGACGTTATACGTTATACGGTATACGTTATACGTTATGCGTTATACGTTATACGTTATACGTTATACGTTATACGTTTGACGTTATACGTTATACGGTATACGTTATGCGTTATACGCTATACGTTATGCGTTATAGGATATACGTTATGCGTTATAGGATATACGTTATACGTGATACGTTGTACGTTATACGTTATACGTTATACGTTATACGTTATACGTTATACGTTATACGTTATACGTTATACGTTATACGTTAAACGTTATACGTTATACGTTATACGTTATACGATATACGTTATACGTTATACGTTGTACGTTATACGTTATACGTTATACGTTATACGTTATACGTTATACGTTATACGTTATACGTTATACGTTATACGTTATACGTTCTACGTTCTACGTTATACGTTATACGTTATACGTTATACGTTATACGATATACGTTATACGTTATACGTTGTACGTTATACGTTATACGTTATACGTTAAACGTTATACGTTATACGTTATACGTTATACGTTATACGATATACGTTATACGTTAAACGTTATACGTTATACGTTATACGTTATACGTTATACGTTATACGTTATACGTTATACGTTATACGTTATACGTTATACGTTATACGTTATACGTTATACCTTATACGTTATACGTTATACGTTATACGTTATACGTTATTCGTTGTACGTTATACGTTATACGTTATACGTTATACGTTATACGTTATACGTTACTCGTTATACGTTATACGTTATACGTTATACGTTATACGTTATACGTTATACGTTATACGTTATACGTTACTCGTTATACGTTATACGTTATACGTTAAACGTTATACGTTATACGTTATACGTTATACGATATACGTTATACGTTAAACGTTATACGTTATACGTTATACGTTATACGTTATACGTTTTACGTTTTACGTTATACGTTATACGTTATACGTTATACGATATACGTTATACGTTATACGTTATGCGTTATAGGATATACGTTATACGTTATACGTTATACGTTATACGTTATACGTTATACGTTATACGTTATACGTTATACGTTATACGTTATACGTTATACGTTATACGTTATACTTTGTACGTTATACGTTATACGTTATACGTTATACGTTATACGTTATACGTTATACGTTATACGTTATACGTTATACGTTATACGTTATACGTTATACGTTATGCGTTATACGCTATACGTTATGCGTTATAGGTCATACCTTATACGTGTTACGTCATACGTTATACGTTATACGTTATACGTTATACGTTATACGTTATACGTTATACGTTATACGTTATACGTTATACGTTATACGTTATACGTTATACGTTATACGTTATACGTTATACGTTATACGTTATACGTTATACGTTATACGTTATACGTTATACGTTATACGTTATACGTTATACGTTATACGTTATACGTTATACGTTATACGTTATACGTTATACGTTATACGTTATACGTTATACGTTATACGTTATACGTTATAGGTTGTACGTTATACGTTATACGTTATACGTTATACGTTATACGTTATACGTTATACGTTATACGTTATACGTTATACGTTATGCGTTATACGTTATACGTTATACGTTATACGTTATACGTTATACGTTATACGTTATACGATATACGTTATACGTTATACGTTATACGTTATACGTTATACGTTATACGTTATACGTTATACGTTATACGTTATACGTTATACGTTATACGTTATACGTTATACGTTATACGTTATACGTTATACGTTATACGTTATACGTTATACGTTATACGTTATACGTTATACGTTATACGTTATACGTTATACGTTATACGTTATACGTTATACGTTATACGTTATACGTTATACGTTATACGTTATGCGTTATACGTTATACGTTATACGATATACGTTATGCGTTATACGCTATACGTTATGCGTTATAGGTCATACCTTATACGTGATACGTCATACGTTATACGTTATACGTTATACGTTATTCGTTATACGTTATACGTTATACGTTATACGTTATACGTTATACGTTATACGTTATACGTTATACGTTATACGTTATACGTTATACGTTATACGTTATACGTTATACGTTATACGTTATACGTTATACGTTATACGTTATACGTTATACGTTATACGTTATACGTTATACGTTATACGTTATACGTTATACGTTATACGTTATACGTTATACGTTATACGTTATACGTTATACGTTATACGTTATACGTTATACGTTATACGTTATACGTTATACGTTATACGTTATACGTTATACGTTATACGTTATGCGTTATACGCTATACGTTATGCGTTATAGGTTATACCTTATACGTGATACGTCATACGTTATACGTTATACGTTATACGTTATTCGTTATACGTTATACGTTATACGTTATACGTTATACGGTATACGTTATACGTTATACGTTATACGTTATACGTTATACGTTATACGCTATACGTTATACGTTGTACGTTATGCGTTATACGTTATGCGTTATACGTTATACGTTATACGTTATACGTTATACGTTGTACGTTATACGTTATACGTTATACGTTATACGTTATTCGTTATACGTTACACGTTATACGTTATACGTTATACGTTATACGTTATACGTTATACGTTAAACGTTATACGTTATACGTTATACGTTATACGATATACGTTATACGTTAAACGTTATACGTTATACGTTATACGTTATACGTTATACGTTATACGTTATACGTTATACGTTATACGTTATACGTTATACGTTATACGTTATACGTTATTCGTTGTACGTTATACGTTATACGTTATACGTTATACGTTATACGTTATACGTTACTCGTTATACGTTATACGTTATACGTTATACGTTATACGTTATACGTTATACGTTATACGTTATACGTTACTCGTTATACGTAATATGTAATACGTTTTACGTTATAAGTTATACGTTATACGTTATACGTTATACGTTATACGTTATACGTTATACGTTATACGTTATACGTTATACGTTATACGTTATACGTTATACGGTATACGTTATGCGTTATACGTTATACGTTATACGTTATACGTTATACGTTATACGTTTTACGTTTTACGTTATACGTTATACGTTATACGATATACGTTATACGTTATACGTTATGCGTTATAGGATATACGTTATACGTTATACGTTATACGTTATACGTTATACGTTATACGTTATACGTTATACGTTATACGTTATACGTTATACGTTATACGTTATACGTTGTACGTTATACGTTATACGTTATACGTTATACGTTATACGTTATACGTTATACGTTATACGTTATACGTTATACGTTATACGTTATACGTTATGCGTTATACGCTATACGTTATGCGTTATAGGTCATACCTTATACGTGTTACGTCATACGTTATACGTTATACGTTATACGTTATTCGTTATACGTTATACGTTATACGTTATACGTTATACGTTATACGTTATACGTTATACGTTATACGTTATACGTTATACGTTATACGTTATACGTTTTACGTTATACGTTATACGTTATACGTTAAACGTTATACGTTATACGTTATACGTTATACGTTATACGTTATACGTTATACGTTATACGTTATACGTTATACGTTATACGTTATACGTTATACGTTATACGTTATACGTTATACGTTATACGTTATACGTTATACGTTATACGTTATACGTTATACGTTACTCGTTATACGTAATATGAAATACGTTTCACGTTATAAGTTATACGTTATACGTTATCGTTATACGTTATACGTTACACGTTATACGTTATACGGTATACGTTATGCGTTATACGTTATACGTTATACGTTATACGTTATACGTTATACATTATACGTTTTACGTTATACGTTATAAGTTACACGATATACATTATACGTTATACGTTATACGTTATACGTTATACGTTATACGTTATACGTTATGCGTTATACGCTATACGTTATGCGTTATAGGTCATACCTTATACGTGATACGTCATACGTTATACGTTATGCGTTATACGTTATACGTTATACGTTATACGTTATACGTTATACGTTATACGTTATACGTTATACGTTATACGTTACTCGTTATACGTAATATGTAATACGTTTTACGTTATAAGTTATACGTTATACGTTATACGTTATACGTTATACGTTATACGTTATACGTTATACGTTATACGTTATACGTTATACGTTATACGTTATACGTTATACGGTATACGTTATGCGTTATACGTTATACGTTATACGTTAAACGTTACGCGTTATACGTTTTACGTTATACGTTAAACGTTATACGATATACGTTATAGGTTATACGTTATGCGTTATAGGATATACGTTATACGTTATACGTTATACGTTATACGTTATACGTTATACGTTATACGTTATACGTTATACGTTATACGTTATACGTTATACGTTATACGTTATACGTTATACGTTATACGTTATACGTTATACGTTATACGTTATACGTTATACGTTATACGTTAAACGTTATACGTTATACGTTATACGTTATACGATATACGTTATACGTTATACGTTGTACGTTATACGTTATACGTTATACGTTAAACGTTATACGTTATACGTTATACGTTATACGTTATACGTTATACGTTATACGTTATACGTTATACGTTATACGTTATACGTTATACGTTATACGTTATACGTTATACGTTATACGTTATACGTTATACGTTATACGTTATACGTTATACGTTATACGTTATACGTTATACGTTATACGTTATACGTTATACGTTATACGTTATACGTTATACGTTATACGTTATACGTTATACGTTATACGTTATACGTTATACGTTATACGTTATACGTTACTGGTTATACGTAATATGTAATACGTTTTAGGTTATACGTTATACGTTATACGATATACGTTATACGTTATACGTTATGCGTTATAGGATATACGTTATACGTTATACGTTATACGTTATACGTTATACGTTATACGTTATACGTTATACGTTATACGTTATACGTTATACGTTATACGTTATACGTTATACGTTATACGTTATACGTTATAGGTTGTACGTTATACGTTATACGTTATACGTTATACGTTATACGTTATACGTTATACGTTATACGTTATACGTTATGCGTTATACGTTATACGTTATACGTTATACGTTATACGTTATACGTTATACGTTATACGTTATACGTTATACGTTATACGTTATACGTTATACGTTATACGTTATACGTTATACGTTATACGTTATACGTTATACGTTATACGTTATACGTTATACGTTATACGTTATACGTTATACGTTATACGTTATACGTTATACGTTATACGTTATACGTTATACGTTATACGTTATACGTTATACGTTATACGTTATACGTTATACGTTATACGTTATACGTTATACGTTATACGTTATACGTTATACGTTATACGTTATGCGTTATACGTTATACGTTATACGATATACGTTATGCGTTATACGCTATACGTTATGCGTTATAGGTCATACCTTATACGTGATACGTCATACGTTATACGTTATACGTTATACGTTATTCGTTATACGTTATACGTTATACGTTATACGTTATACGTTATACGTTATACGTTATACGTTATACGTTATACGTTATACGTTATACGTTATACGTTATACGTTATACGTTATACGTTATACGTTATACGTTATACGTTATACGTTATACGTTATACGTTATACGTTATACGTTATACGTTATACGTTATACGTTATACGTTATACGTTATACGTTATACGTTATACGTTATACGTTATACGTTATACGTTATACGTTATACGTTATACGTTATACGTTATACGTTATACGTTATACGTTATACGTTATGCGTTATACGCTATACGTTATGCGTTATAGGTCATACCTTATACGTGATACGTCATACGTTATACGTTATACGTTATACGTTATTCGTTATACGTTATACGTTATACGTTATACGTTATACGGTATACGTTATACGTTATACGTTATACGTTATACGTTATACGTTATACGCTATACGTTATACGTTGTACGTTATGCGTTATACGTTATGCGTTATACGTTATACGTTATACGTTATACGTTATACGTTGTACGTTATACGTTATACGTTATACGTTATACGTTATTCGTTATACGTTACACGTTATACGTTATACGTTATACGTTATACGTTATACGTTATACGTTAAACGTTATACGTTATACGTTATACGTTATACGATATACGTTATACGTTAAACGTTATACGTTATACGTTATACGTTATACGTTATACGTTATACGTTATACGTTATACGTTATACGTTATACGTTATACGTTATACGTTATACGTTATACGTTATTCGTTGTACGTTATACGTTATACGTTATACGTTATACGTTACTCGTTATACGTTATACGTTATACGTTATACGTTATACGTTATACGTTATACGTTATACGTTATACGTTACTCGATATACGTAATATGTAATACGTTTTACGTTATAAGTTATACGTTATACGTTATACGTTATACGTTATACGTTATACGTTATACGTTATACGTTATACGTTATACGTTATACGTTATACGTTATACGTTATACGTTATACGGTATACGTTATGCGTTATACGTTATACGTTATACGTTATACGTTATACGTTATACGTTTTACGTTTTACGTTATACGTTATACGTTATACGATATACGTTATACGTTATACGTTATGCGTTATAGGATATACGTTATACGTTATACGTTATACGTTATACGTTATACGTTATACGTTATACGTTATACGTTATACGTTATACGTTATACGTTATACGTTATACGTTGTACGTTATACGTTATACGTTATACGTTATACGTTATACGTTATACGTTATACGTTATACGTTATACGTTATACGTTATACGTTATGCGTTATACGCTATACGTTATGCGTTATAGGTCATACCTTATACGTGTTACGTCATACGTTATACGTTATACGTTATACGTTATTCGTTATACGTTATACGTTATACGTTATACGTTATACGTTATACGTTATACGTTATACGTTATACGTTATACGTTATACGTTATACGTTTTACGTTATACGTTATACGTTATACGTTAAACGTTATACGTTATACGTTATACGTTATACGTTATACGTTATACGTTATACGTTATACGTTATACGTTATACGTTATACGTTATACGTTATACGTTATACGTTATACGTTATACGTTATACGTTATACGTTATACGTTATACGTTATACGTTATACGTTATACGTTATACGTTACTCGTTATACGTAATATGAAATACGTTTCACGTTATAAGTTATACGTTATACGTTATACGTTATACGTTATACGTTACACGTTATACGTTATACGGTATACGTTATGCGTTATACGTTATACGTTATACGTTATACGTTATACGTTATACATTATACGTTTTACGTTATACGTTATAAGTTACACGATATACATTATACGTTATACGTTATACGTTATACGTCATACGTTATACGTTATACGTTATGCGTTATACGCTATACGTTATGCGTTATAGGTCATACCTTATACGTGATACGTCATACGTTATACGTTATGGGTTATACGTTATACGTTATACGTTATACGTTATACGTTATACGTTATACGTTATACGTTATACGTTATACGTTACTCGTTATACGTAATATGTAATACGTTTTACGTTATAAGTTATACGTTATACGTTATACGTTATACGTTATACGTTATACGTTATACGTTATACGTTATACGTTATACGTTATACGTTATACGTTATACGTTATACGTTATACGGTATACGTTATGCGTTATACGTTATACGTTATACGTTAAACGTTATGCGTTATACGTTTTACGTTATACGTTAAACGTTATACGATATACGTTATAGGTTATACGTTATGCGTTATAGGATATACGTTATACGTTTTACGTTATACGTTATACGTTATACGTTATACGTTATACGTTATACGTTATACGTTATACGTTATACGTTATACGTTATACGTTATACGTTAAACGTTATACGTTATACGTTATACGTTATACGATATACGTTATACGTTATACGTTGTACGTTATACGTTATACGTTATACGTTAAACGTTATACGTTATACGTTATACGTTATACGTTATACGTTATACGTTATACGTTATACGTTATACGTTATACGTTATACGTTATACGTTATACGTTATACGTTATACGTTATACGTTATACGTTATACGTTATACGTTATACGTTATACGTTATACGTTATACGTTATACGTTATACGTTATTCGTTATACGTTATACGTTATACGTTATACGTTATACGTTATACGTTATACGTTATACGTTATACGTTATACGTTACTGGTTATACGTAATATGTAATACGTTTTAGGTTATACGTTATACGTTATACGATATACGTTATACGTTATACGTTATGCGTTATAGGATATACGTTATACGTTATACGTTATACGTTATACGTTATACGTTATACGTTATACGTTATACGTTATTCGTTATACGTTATACGTTATACGTTATACGTTATACGTTATACGTTATACGTTATACGTTATACGTTATACGTTATACGTTATACGTTATACGTTAAACGTTATACGTTATACGTTATACGTTATACGATATACGTTATACGTTATACGTTGTACGTTATACGTTATACGTTATACGTTAAACGTTATACGTTATACGTTATACGTTATACGTTATACGTTATACGCTATACGTTATACGTTGTACGTTATGCGTTATACTTTATGCGTTATACGTTATACGTTATTCGTTATACGTTGTACGTTATACGTTATACGTTATACGTTATACGTTATTCGTTATACGTTATACGTTATACGTTATACGTTATACGTTATACCATATACGTTATACGTTATACGTTATACGTTAAACGTTATACGTTATACGTTATACGTTATACGATATACGTTATACGTTATACGTTGTACGTTATACGTTATACGTTATACGTTATACGTTATACGTTATACGTTATACGTTATACGTTATACGTTATACGTTATACGTTATACGTTATACGTTATACGTTATACGTTATACGTTATACGTTATACGTTATACGTTATACGTTATACGTTATACGTTATACGTTATACGTTCTACGTTCTACGTTCTACGTTATACGTTGTACGTTATACGTTGTACGTTATACGTTATACGTTATACGTTGTACGTTATACGTTATACGTTATACGTTATACGTTATACGTTATACGTTATACGTTATACGTTATACGTTATACGTTATACGTTATACGTTATACGTTATACGTTATACGTTATACGTTATACGTTATACGTTATTCGTTATACGTTATACGTTATACGTTATACGTTATACGTTATACGTTATACGTTATACGTTATACGTTATACGTTATACGTTATACGTTATACATTATACGTTATACGTTATACGTTATACGTTATACGTTATACGTTATTCGTTGTACGTTATACGTTACTCGTTATACGTAACATGAAATACGTTTCACGTTATAAGTTATACGTTATACGTTATGCGTTATACGCTATACGTTATGCGTTATAGGTCATACCTTATACGTGATACGTCGTACGTTATACGTTATGCGTTATACGTTATACGTTATACGTTATACGTTATACGTTATACGTTATACGTTATACATTATACGTTATACGTTATACGTTATACGTTACTCGTTATACGTAATATGTAATACGTTTTACGTTATAAGTTATACGTTATACGTTATATAATACGTTATACGTTATACGTTATACGTTATACGTTATACGTTATACGTTATACGTTGTACGGTATACGTTATGCGTTATACGTTATACGTTATACGTTATACGTTATACGTTATACGTTTTACGTTATACGTTATACGTTATACGATATACGTTATACGTTATACGTTATGCGTTATAGGATATACGTTATACGTTATACGTTATACGTTATACGTTATACGTTATACGTAATACGTTATACGTTATACGTTATACGTTATACGTTATACGTTATACGTTATACGTTATACGTTATACGTTATACGTTATACGTTATACGTTATACGTTATACGTTATACGTTATACGTTATACGTTATACGTTATACGTTATACGTTATACGTTATACGTTATACGTTATACGTTATACGTTATACGTTATACGTTATACGTTATACGTTATACGTTATACGTTATACGTTATACGTTATACGTTATACGTTATACGTTATACGTTATACGTTATACGTTATACGTTATACGTTATACGTTATACGGTATACGTTATACGTTATACGTTACTCGTTATACGTAATATGTAATTCGTTTTACGTTATAAGTTATACGTTATACGTTATACGTTATACGTTATACGTTATACGTTATACGTTATGCGTTATACGTTATACGTTATACGGTATACGTTATGCGTTATACGTTATACGTTATACGCTATACGTTATACGTTATACGTTTTACGTTATACGTTATACGTTATACGTTATACGATATACGTTATACGTTATACGTTATGCGTTATAGGATATACGTTATACGTTATACGTTATACGTTATACGTTATACGTTATACGTTATACGTTATACGTTATACGTTATACGTTATACGTTGTACGTTATACGTTATACGTTATACGTTATACGTTATACGTTATACGTTATACGTTATACGTTATACGTTATACGTTATACGTTATACGTTGTACGTTATACGTTATACGTTATACGTTATACGTTATACGTTATACGTTATACGTTATACGTTATACGTTATACGTTATACGTTATACGTTATACGATATACGTTATACGTTATACGTTATACGTTATACGTTATACGTTATACGTTATACGTTATACGTTATACGTTATACGTTGTACGTTATACGTTATACGTTATACGTTATACGTTATACGTTATACGTTATACGTTATTCGTTATACGTTATACGTTATACGTTATACGTTATACGTTATACGGTATACGTTATGCGTTATACGTTATACGTTATACGTTATACGTTATACGTTATACGTTTTACGTTATACGTTATACGTTATACGATATACGTTATACGTTATACGTTATGCGTTATAGGATATACGTTATACGTTATACGTTATACGTTATACGTTATACGTTATACGTAATACGTTATACGTTATACGTTATACGTTATACGTTATACGTTATACGTTATACGTTATACGTTATACGGTATACGTTATGCGTTATACGTTATACGTTATACGTTATACGTTATACGTTATACGTTTTACGTTATACGTTATACGTTATACGATATACGTTATACGTTATACGTTATGCGTTATAGGATATACGTTATACGTTATACGTTATACGTTATACGTTATACGTTATACGTAATACGTTATACGTTATACGTTATACGTTATACGTTATACGTTATACGTTATACGTTATACGTTATACGTTATACGTTATACGTTATACGTTATACGTTATACGTTATACGTTATACGTTATACGTTATACGTTATACGTTATACGTTATACGTTATACGTTATACGTTATACGTTATACGTTATACGTTATACGTTATACGTTATACGTTATACGTTATACGTTATACGTTATACGTTATACGTTATACGTTATACGTTATACGTTATGCGTTATAGGATATACGTTATACGTTATACGTTATACGTTATACGTTATACGTTATACGTTATACGTTATACGTTATACGTTATACGTTATACGTTATACGTTATACGTTATACGTTATACGTTATACGTTATACGTTATACGTTAAACGTTATACGTTATACGTTATACGTTATACGATATACGTTATACGTTATACGTTGTACGTTATACGTTATACGTTATACGATATACGTTATACGTTATACGTTATGCGTTATAGGATATACGTTATACGTTATACGTTATACGTTATACGTTATACATTATACGTTATACGTTATACGTTATACTTTATACGTTACTCGTTATACGTAATATGTAATACGTTTTACGTTATAAGTTATACGTTATACGTTATACGTTATACGTTATACGTTATACGTTATACGTTATACGTTATACGTTATACGTTATACGTTATACGTTATACGTTATACGTTATACGGTATACGTTATGCGTTATACGTTATACGTTATACGTTATACGTTATACGTTATACGTTATACGTTTTACGTTATACGTTATACGTTATACGATATACGTTATACGTTATACGTTATGCGTTATAGGATATACGTTATACGTTATACGTTATACGTTATACGTTATACATTATACGTTATACGTTATACGTTATACGTTATACGTTATAGGTTGTACGTTATACGTTATACGTTATACGGTATACGTTATACGTTATACGTTATACGTTATACGTTATGCGTTATACGTTATACGTTATACGTTATACGTTATACGTTATACGTTATACGTTATACGTTATACGTTATACGTTATACGTTATACGTTATACGTTATACGTTATACGTTATACGTTATACGTTATACGTTATACGTTATACGTTATACGTTATACGTTATACGTTATACGTTATACGTTATACGTTATACGTTATACGTTATACGTTATACGTTATACGTTATACGTTATTCGTTATACGTTATACGTTATACGTTATACGTTTTTCGTTTTACGTTATACGTTATACGTTATACGTTATACGTTATACGTTATACGTTATACGTTATACGTTATACGTTATACGTTATACGTTATACGTTATACGTTATACGTTATACGTTATACGTTATACGTTATACGTTATACGTTATACGTTATACGTTATACGTTATACGTTATACGTTATACGTTATACGTTATACGTTATACGTTATACGTTATACGTTATGCGTTATACGCTATACGTTATGCGTTATAGGTCATACCTTATACGTGATACGTCATACGTTATACGTTATACGTGATACGTCATACGTTATACGTTATACGTTATACGTTATTCGTTATACGTTATACGTTATACGTTATACGTTATACGTTATACGTTATACGTTATACGTTATACGTTATACGTTATACGTTATACGTTATACGTTATACGTTATACGTTATACGTTATACGTTATACGTTATACGTTATACGTTATACGTTATACGTTATACGTTATACGTTATACGTTATACGTTATACGTTATACGTTATACGTTATACGTTATACGTTATACGTTATACGTTATACGTTATACGTTATACGTTATACGTTATACGTTATACGTTATACGTTATACGTTATGCGTTATACGCTATACGTTATGCGTTATAGGTCATACCTTATACGTGATACGTCATACGTTATACGTTATACGTTATACGTTATTCGTTATACGTTATACGTTATACGTTATACGTTATACGTTATACGTTATACGTTATACGTTATACGTTATACATTATACGTTATACGTTATACGTTATACGTTATACGTTATTCGTTTTACGTTATACGTTATACGTTATACGTTATACGTTATACGTTATACGTTATTCGTTTTACGTTATACGTTATACGTTATACGTTATACGTTATACGTTATACGTTATACGTTACTCGTTATACGTAATATGTAATACGTTTTAGGTTATACGTTTTACGTTATACGTTATACGTTATACGATGTACGTTATACGTTATACGTTATGCGTTATAGGATATACGTTATACGTTATACGTTATACGTTATACGTTATACGTTATACGTTATACGTTATACGTTATTCGTTATACGTTATACGTTATACGTTATACGTTATTCGTTATACGTTATACGTTATACGTTATACGTTATACGTTATACGTTATACGTTATACGTTATACGTTATACGTTATACGTTATACGTTATACGTTAAACGTTATACGTTATACGTTATACGTTATACGATATACGTTATACGTTATTCGTTATACGTTATACGTTATACGTTATACGTTATACGTTATACCATATACGTTATACGTTATACGTTATACGTTAAACGTTATACGTTATACGTTATACGTTATACGATATACGTTATACGTTATACGTTGTACGTTATACGTTATACGTTATACGTTATACGTTATACGTTATACGTTATACGTTATACGTTTTACGGTTTACGTTATACGTTATACGTTATACGTTATACGTTATACGTTATACGTTATACGTTATACGTTATACGTTATACGTTATACGTTATACGTTCTACGTTCTACGTTATACGTTGTACGTTATACGTTGTACGTTATACGTTATACGTTATACGTTGTACGTTATACGTTCTACGTTATACGTTATACGTTATACGTTATACGTTATACGTTATACGTTATACGTTATACGTTATACGTTATACGTTATACGTTATACGTTATACGTTATACGTTATACGTTATACGTTATTCGTTATACGTTATACGTTATACGTTATACGTTATACGTTATACGTTTTACGTTATACGTTATACGTTATTCGTTATACGTTATACGTTATACGTTATACGTTATACGTTATACCATATACGTTATACGTTATACGTTATACGTTAAACGTTATACGTTATACGTTATACGTTATACGTTATACGTTAAACGTTATACGTTATACGTTATACGTTATACGATATACGTTATACGTTATTCGTTATACGTTATACGTTATACGTTATACGTTATACGTTATACCATATACGTTATACGTTATACGTTATACGTTAAACGTTATACGTTATACGTTATACGTTATACGATATACGTTATACGTTATACGTTGTACGTTATACGTTATACGTTATACGTTATACGTTATACGTTATACGTTATACGTTATACGTTATAGGATATACGTTATACGTTATACGTTATACGTTATACGTTATACGTTATACGTTATACGTTATACGTTATTCGTTATACGTTATACGTTATACGTTATACGTTATTCGTTATACGTTATACGTTATACGTTATACGTTATACGTTATACGTTATACGTTATACGTTATACGTTATACGTTATACGTTATTCGTTATACGTTATACGTTATACGTTATACGTTATTCGTTATACGTTATACGTTATACGTTATACGTTATACGTTATACGTTATACGTTATACGTTATACGTTATACGTTATACGTTATACATTATACGTTATACGTTATACGTTATACGCTATACGTTATTCGTTGTACGTTATTCGTTATACGTTATACGTTATACGTTATACGTTATACGTTATACCATATACGTTATACGTTATACGTTATACGTTATACGTTATACGATATACGTTATACGTTATACGTTGTACGTTATACGTTATACGTTATACGTTATACGTTATACGTTATACGTTATACGTTATACGTTTTACGTTATACGTTATACGTTATACGTTATACGTTATACGTTATACGTTATACGTTATACGTTATACGTTATACGTTATACGTTATACGTTCTACGTTCTACGTTCTACGTTATACGTTGTACGTTATACGTTGTACGTTATACGTTATACGTTATACGTTGTACGTTATACGTTCTACGTTATACGTTATACGTTATACGTTATACGTTATACGTTATACGTTATACGTTATACGTTATACGTTATACGTTATACGTTATACGTTATACGTTATACGTTATACGTTATACGTTATACGTTATTCGTTATACGTTATACGTTATACGTTATACGTTATACGTTTTACGTTATACGTTATACGTTATACGTTATACGTTATACATTATACGTTATACGTTATACGTTATACGTTATACGCTATACGTTATTCGTTGTACGTTATACGTTATACGTTATACGTTATACGTTATACGTTATACGTTATACGTTATACGTTATACGTTATACGTTATACGTTATTCGTTGTACGTTATACGTCATACGTTATACGTTATACGTTATACGTTATACGTTATACGTTATACGATATACGTTATACGTTATTCGTTATACGTTATACGTTATACGTTATACGTTATACGTTATACCATATACGTTATACGTTATACGTTATACGTTAAACGTTATACGTTATACGTTATACGTTATACGATATACGTTGTACGATATACGTTATACGTTATACGTTATGCGTTATAGGATATACGTTATACGTTATACGTTATGCGTTATAGGATATACGTTATACGTTATACGTTATACGTTATACGTTATACATTATACGTTATACGTTATACGTTATACGTTATACGTTACTCGTTATACGTTATACGTTATACATTATACGTTATACGTTATACGTTATACGTTATACGTTATTCGTTGTACGTTATACGTTATACGTTATACGTTATACGTTATACGTTATACGTTATACGTTATACGTTATACGTTATACGTTATACGTTATACGTTATACGTTATTCGTTGTACGTTATAGGTCATACGTTATACGTTATACGTTATACGTCATACGTTATACGTTATACGATATACGTTATACGTTATTCGTTATACGTTATACGTTATACGTTATACGTTATACGTTATACCATATACGTTATACGTTATACGTTATACGTTAAACGTTATACGTTATACGTTATACGTTATACGATATACGTTGTACGATATACGTTATACGTTATACGTTATGCGTTATAGGATATACGTTATACGTTATACGTTATGCGTTATAGGATATACGTTATACGTTATACGTTATACGTTATACGTTATACATTATACGTTATACGTTATACGTTATACTTTATACGTTACTCGTTATACGTTATAGGATATACGTTATACGTTATACGTTATACGTTATACGTTATACATTATACGTTATACGTTATACGTTATACGTTATACGTTATACGTTATACGTTATACGTTATACGTTATGCGTTATACGCTATACGTTATGCGTTATAGGTCATACCTTATACGTGATACGTCATACGTTATACGTTATACGTTATACGTTATTCGTTATACGTTATACGTTATACGTTATACGTTATACGTTATACGTTATACGTTATACGTTATACGTTATACGTTATACGTTATACGTTATACGTTATACGTTATACGCTATACGTTATACGTTGTACGTTATGCGTTATACGTTATGGGTTATACGTTATACGTTATACGTTATACGTTATACGTTGTACGTTATACGTTATACGTTACACGTTATACGTTATTCGTTATACGTTACACGTTATACGTTATACGTTATACGTTACACGTTATACGTTATACGTTAAACGTTATACGTTATACGTTATACGTTATACGATATACGTTATACGTTAAACGTTATATGTTATACGTTATACGTTATACGTTATACGTTATACGTTATACGTTATACGTTATACGTTATACGTTATACGTTATACGTTATACGTTATACGTTATTCGTTGTACGTTATACGTTATACGTTATACGTTATACGTTATACGTTATACGTTACTCGTTATACGTTATACGTTATACGTTATACGTTATACGTTATACGTTATACGTTATACGTTATACGTTATACGTTACTCGTTATACGTAATATGTAATACGTTTTACGTTATAAGTTATACGTTATACGTTATACGTTATACGTTATACGTTATACGTTATACGTTATACGTTATACGTTATACGTTATACGTTATACGTTATACGTTATACGGTATACGTTATGCGTTATACGTTATACGTTATACGTTATACGTTATACGTTATACGTTTTACGTTTTACGTTATACATTATACGTTATACGATATACGTTATACGTTATACGTTATGCGTTATAGGATATACGTTATACGTTATACGTTATACGTTATACGTTATACGTTATACGTTATACGTTATACGTTATACGTTATACGTTATACGTTATACGTTATACGTTGTACGTTATACGTTATACGTTATACGTTATACGTTATACGTTATACGTTATACGTTATACGTTATACGTTATACGTTATACGTTATACGTTATGCGTTATACGCTATACGTTATGCGTTATAGGTCATACCTTATACGTGTTACGTCATACGTTATACGTTATACGTTATACGTTATTCGTTATACGTTATACGTTATACGTTATACGTTATACGTTATACGTTATACGTTATACGTTATACGTTATACGTTATACGTTATACGTTATACGTTATACGTTATACGTTAAACGTTATACGTTATACGTTATACGTTATACGTTATACGTTATACGTTATACGTTATACGTTATACGTTATACGTTATACGTTATACGTTATACGTTATACGTTATACGTTATACGTTATACGTTATACGTTATACGTTATATAATACGTTATACGTTATACGTTATACGTTATACGTTATACGTTATACGTTATACGTTATACGTTATACGGTATACGTTATGCGTTATACGTTATACGTTATACGTTATACGTTATACGTTATACGTTTTACGTTATACGTTATACGTTATACGATATACGTTATACGTTATACGTTATACGTTATGCGTTATAGGATATACGTTATACGTTATACGTTATACGTTATACGTTATACGTTATACGATATACGTTATACGTTATACGTTATGCGTTATAGGATATACGTTATACGTTATACGTTATACGTTATACGTTATACGTTATACGTTATACGTTATACGTTATACGTTATACGTTATACGTTATACGTTATACGTTATACGTTATACGTTATACGTTATACGTTATACGTTATACGTTATACGTTATACGTTATACGTTATACGATATACGTTATACGTTATACGTTATACGTTATACGTTATACGTTATACGTTATACGTTATACGTTATACGTTATACGTTGTACGTTATACGTTATACGTTATACGTTGTACGTTATACGTTATACGTTATACGTTATACGCTATACGTTATACGTTATACGTTATACGTTATACGTTATACGTTATACGTTATACGTTATACGTTATACGTTATACGTTATACGTTATACGTTATACGTTATACGTTATACGTTATACGTTATACGTTATACGTTTTACGTTATACGTTATACGTTATACGATATACGTTATACGTTATACGTTATACGTTATGCGTTATAGGATATACGTTATACGTTATACGTTATACGTTATACGTTATACGTTATACGATATACGTTATACGTTATACGTTATGCGTTATAGGATATACGTTATACGTTATACGTTATACGTTATACGTTATACGTTATACGTTATACGTTATACGTTATACGTTATACGTTATACGTTATACGTTATACGTTATACGTTATACGTTATACGTTATACGTTATACGTTATACGTTATACGTTATACGTTATACGATATACGTTATACGTTATACGTTATACGTTATACGTTATACGTTATACGTTATACGTTATACGTTATACGTTATACGTTGTACGTTATACGTTATACGTTATACGTTGTACGTTATACGTTATACGTTATACGTTATACGCTATACGTTATACGTTATACGTTATACGTTATACGTTATACGTTATACGTTATACGTTATACGTTATACGTTATACGTTATACGTTATACGTTATACGTTATACGTTATACGTTATACGTTATACGTTATACGTTATACGTTATACGTTAAACGTTATACGTTATACGTTATACGTTATACGATATACGTTATACGTTATACGTTGTACGTTATACGTTATACGTTATACGATATACGTTATACGTTATACGTTATGCGTTATAGGATATACGTTATACGTTATACGTTATACGTTATACGTTATACATTATACGTTATACGTTATACGTTATACTTTATACGTTACTCGTTATACGTAATATGTAATACGTTTTACGTTATAAGTTATACGTTATACGTTATACGTTATACGTTATACGTTATACGTTATACGTTATACGTTATACGTTATACGTTATACGTTGTACGTTATACGTTATACGGTATACGTTATGCGTTATACGTTATACGTTATACGTTATACGTTATACGTTATACGTTTTACGTTATACGTTATACGTTATACGATATACGTTATACGTTATACGTTATGCGTTATAGGATACACGTTATACGTTATACGTTATACGTTATACGTTATACATTATACGTTATACGTTATACGTTATACGTTATACGTTATAGGTTGTACGTTATACGTTATACGTTATACGTCATACGTTATACGTTATACGTTATACGTTATACGTTATGCGTTATACGTTATACGTTATACGTTATACGCTATACGTTATACGTTATACGTTATACGTTATACGTTATACGTTATACGTTATACGTTATACGTTATACGTTATACGTTATACGTTATGCGTTATACGCTATACGTTATGCGTTATAGGTCATACCTTATACGTGTTACGTCATACGTTATACGTTATACGTTATACGTTATTCGTTATACGTTATACGTTATACGTTATACGTTATACGTTATACGTTATACGTTATACGTTATACGTTATACGTTATACGTTATACGTTATACGTTATACGTTATACGTTAAACGTTATACGTTATACGTTATACGTTATACGTTATACGTTATACGTTATACGTTATACGTTATACGTTATACGTTATACGTTATACGTTATACGTTATACGTTATACGTTATACGTTATACGTTATACGTTATACGTTATACGTTATACGTTATACGTTATACGTTATACGTTATACGTTATACGTTACTCGTTATACGTAATATGAAATACGTTTCACGTTATAAGTTATACGTTATACGTTATACGTTATACGTTATACGTTATACGTTACACGTTATACGTTATACGTTATACGTTATACGTTATACGTTATACGTTATACGTTATACGTTATACGTTATACGTTATACGTTATACGTTATACGTTATACGTTATACGTTATACGTTATACGTTATACGTTATACGTTATACGTTATACGTTATACGTTATACGTTATACGTTATACGTTATACGTTATAATTTATACGTTATACGTTATGCGTTATACGCTATACGTTATGAGTTATAGGTCATACCTTATACGTGATACGTCGTACGTTATACGTTATGCGTTATACGTTATACGTTATACGTTATACGTTATACGTTATACGTTATACGTTATACGTTATACGTTATACGTTATACGTTATACGTTACTCGTTATACGTAATATGTAATACGTTTTACGTTATACGTTATACGTTATATAATACGTTATACGTTATACGTTATACGTTATACGTTATACGTTATACGTTATACGTTATACGTTACACGTTATACGTTATACGTTATACGTTATACGTTATACCTTGTACGTTATACGTTATACGGTATACGTTATGCCTTATACGTTATACCTTATACGTTATACGTTATACGTTAAACGTTATACGTTATACCTTATACGTTATACGATATACGTTATACGTTATACGTTGTACGTTATACGTTATACGTTATACGTTATACGTTATACGTTATACGTTATACGTTATACGTTATACGTTATACGTTATTCGTTGTACGTTATACGTCATACGTTATACGTTATACGTTATACGTTATACGTTATACGTTATACGATATACGTTATACGTTATTCGTTATACGTTATACGTTATACGTTATACGTTATACGTTATACCATATACGTTATACGTTATACGTTATACGTTAAACGTTATACGTTATACGTTATACGTTATACGATATACGTTGTACGATATACGTTATACGTTATACGTTGTACGTTATACGTTATACGTTATACGTTGTACGTTATACGTTCTACGTTATACGTTATACGTTATACGTTATACGTTATACGTTATACGTTATACGTTATACGTTATACGTTATACGTTATACGTTATACGTTATACGTTATACGTTATACGTTATACGTTATTCGTTATACGTTATACGTTATACGTTATACGTTATACGTTATACGTTTTACGTTATACGTTATACGTTATACGTTATACGTTATACATTATACGTTATACGTTATACGTTATACGTTATACGTTATTCGTTGTACGTTATACGTTATACGTTATACGTTATACGTTATACGTTATACGTTATACGTTATACGTTATACGTTATACGTTATACGTTATACGTTATTCGTTATACGTTATACGTTATACGTTATACGTTATACGTTATACGTTATACCTTGTACGTTATACGTTATACGGTATACGTTATGCCTTATACGTTATACCTTATACGTTATACGTTATACGTTAAACGTTATACGTTATACCTTATACGTTATACGATATACGTTATACGTTATACGTTGTACGTTATACGTTATACGTTATACGTTATACGTTATACGTTATACGTTATACGTTATACGTTATACGTTATACGTTATACGTTATACGTTATACGTTATACGTTATACGTTACTCGTTATACGTAATATGAAATACGTTTCACGTTATAAGTTATACGTTATACGTTATACGTTATACGTTATACGTTATACGTTACACGTTATACGTTATACGTTATACGTTATACGTTATACGTTATACGTTATACGTTATACGTTATACGTTATACGTTATACGTTATACGTTATACGTTATACGTTATACGTTATACGTTATACGTTATACGTTATACGTTATACGTTATACGTTATACGTTATACGTTATACGTTATACGTTATACGTTATAATTTATACGTTATACGTTATGCGTTATACGCTATACGTTATGCGTTATAGGTCATACCTTATACGTGATACGTCGTACGTTATACGTTATGCGTTATACGTTATACGTTATACGTTATACGTTATACGTTATACGTTATACGTTATACGTTATACGTTATACGTTATACGTTATACGTTACTCGTTATACGTAATATGTAATACGTTTTACGTTATACGTTATACGTTATATAATACGTTATACGTTATACGTTATACGTTATACGTTATACGTTATACGTTATACGTTATACGTTATACGGTATACGTTATGCGTTATACGTTATACGTTATACGTTATACGTTATACGTTATACGTTTTACGTTATACGTTATACGTTATACGATATACGTTATACGTTATACGTTATACGTTATGCGTTATAGGATATACGTTATACGTTATACGTTATACGTTATACGTTATACGTTATACGATATACGTTATACGTTATACGTTATGCGTTATAGGATATACGTTATACGTTATACGTTATACGTTATACGTTATACGTTATACGTTATACGTTATACGTTATACGTTATACGTTATACGTTATACGTTATACGTTATACGTTATACGTTATACGTTATACGTTATACGTTATACGTTATACGTTATACGTTATACGTTATACGTTATACGTTATACGATATACGTTATACGTTATACGTTATACGTTATACGTTATACGTTATACGTTATACGTTATACGTTATACGTTATACGTTGTACGTTATACGTTATACGTTATACGTTGTACGTTATACGTTATACGTTATACGTTATACGCTATACGTTATACGTTATACGTTATACGTTATACGTTATACGTTATACGTTATACGTTATACGTTATACGTTATACGTTATACGTTATACGTTATACGTTATACGTTATACGTTATACGTTATACGTTATACGTTTTACGTTATACGTTATACGTTATACGATATACGTTATACGTTATACGTTATACGTTATGCGTTATAGGATATACGTTATACGTTATACGTTATACGTTATACGTTATACGTTATACGATATACGTTATACGTTATACGTTATGCGTTATAGGATATACGTTATACGTTATACGTTATACGTTATACGTTATACGTTATACGTTATACGTTATACGTTATACGTTATACGTTATACGTTATACGTAATACGTTATACGTTATACGTTATACGTTATACGTTATACGTTATACGTTATACGTTATACGTTATACGATATACGTTATACGTTATACGTTATACGTTATACGTTATACGTTATACGTTATACGTTATACGTTATACGTTATACGTTGTACGTTATACGTTATACGTTATACGTTGTACGTTATACGTTATACGTTATACGTTATACGCTATACGTTATACGTTATACGTTATACGTTATACGTTATACGTTATACGTTATACGTTATACGTTATACGTTATACGTTATACGTTATACGTTATACGTTATACGTTATACGTTATACGTTATACGTTATACGTTAAACGTTATACGTTATACGTTATACGTTATACGATATACGTTATACGTTATACGTTGTACGTTATACGTTATACGTTATACGATATACGTTATACGTTATACGTTATGCGTTATAGGATATACGTTATACGTTATACGTTATACGTTATACGTTATACATTATACGTTATACGTTATACGTTATACTTTATACGTTACTCGTTATACGTAATATGTAATACGTTTTACGTTATAAGTTATACGTTATACGTTATACGTTATACGTTATACGTTATACGTTATACGTTATACGTTATACGTTATACGTTATACGTTATACGTTATACGTTATACGGTATACGTTATGCGTTATACGTTATACGTTATACGTTGTACGTTATACGTTATACGTTTTACGTTATACGTTATACGTTATACGATATACGTTATACGTTATACGTTATGCGTTATAGGATACACGTTATACGTTATACGTTATACGTTATACGTTATACATTATACGTTATACGTTATACGTTATACGTTATACGTTATAGGTTGTACGTTATACGTTATACGTTATACGTTATACGTTATACGTTATACGTTATACGTTATACGTTATGCGTTATACGTTATACGTTATACGTTATACGCTATACGTTATACGTTATACGTTATACGTTATACGTTATACGTTATACGTTATACGTTATACGTTATACGTTATACGTTATACGTTATACGTTATACGTTATACGTTATACGTTATACGTTATACGTTATACGTTATACGTTATACGTTATACGTTATACGTTATACGTTATACGTTATACGTTATACGTTATACGTTATACGTTATACGTTATACGTTATACGTTATACGTTATACGTTATACGTTATACGTTATACGTTGTACGTTATACGTTATACGTTATACGTTATACGTTATACGTTATACGTTATGCGTTATACGTTATACGTTATACGTTATACGCTATACGTTATACGTTATACGTTATACGTTATACGTTATACGTTATACGTTATACGTTATACGTTATACGTTATACGTTATACGTTATACGTTATACGTTATACGTTATTCGTTATACGTTATACGTTATACGTTATACGTTATACGTTATACGTTATACCTTGTACGTTATACGTTATACGGTATACGTTATGCCTTATACGTTATACCTTATACGTTATACGTTATACGTTAAACGTTATACGTTATACCTTATACGTTATACGATATACGTTATACGTTATACGTTGTACGTTATACGTTATACGTTATACGTTATACGTTATACGTTATACGTTATACGTTATACGTTATACGTTATACGTTATACGTTATACGTTATACGTTATACGTTACTCGTTATACGTAATATGAAATACGTTTCACGTTATAAGTTATACGTTATACGTTATACGTTATACGTTATACGTTATACGTTACACGTTATACGTTATACGTTATACGTTATACGTTATACGTTATACGTTATACGTTATACGTTATACGTTATACGTTATACGTTATACGTTATACGTTATACGTTATACGTTATACGTTATACGTTATACGTTATACGTTATACGTTATACGTTATACGTTATACGTTATACGTTATAATTTATACGTTATACGTTATGCGTTATACGCTATACGTTATGCGTTATAGGTCATACCTTATACGTGATACGTCGTACGTTATACGTTATGCGTTATACGTTATACGTTATACGTTATACGTTATACGTTATACGTTATACGTTATACGTTATACGTTATACGTTACTCGTTATACGTAATATGTAATACGTTTTACGTTATACGTTATACGTTATATAATACGTTATACGTTATACGTTATACGTTATACGTTATACGTTATACGTTATACGTTATACGTTATACGTTATACGGTATACGTTATGCGTTATACGTTATACGTTATACGTTATACGTTATACGTTATACGTTTTACGTTATACGTTATACGTTATACGATATACGTTATACGTTATACGTTATACGTTATGCGTTATAGGATATACGTTATACGTTATACGTTATACGTTATACGTTATACGTTATACGATATACGTTATACGTTATACGTTATGCGTTATAGGATATACGTTATACGTTATACGTTATACGTTTTACGTTATACGTTATACGTTATACGTTATACGTTATACGTTATACGTTATACGTTATACGTTATACGTTATACGTTATACGTTATACGTTATACGTTATACGTTATACGTTATACGTTATACGTTATACGTTATACGTTATACGTTATACGATATACGTTATACGTTATACGTTATACGCTATACGTTATGCGTTATAGGTCATACCTTATACGTGATACGTCGTACGTTATACGTTATGCGTTATACGTTATACGTTATACGTTATACGTTATACGTTATACGTTATACGTTATACGTTATACGTTATACGTTACTCGTTATACGTAATATGTAATACGTTTTACGTTATACGTTATACGTTATATAATACGTTATACGTTATACGTTATACGTTATACGTTATACGTTATACGTTATACGTTATACGTTATACGTTATACGGTATACGTTATGCGTTATACGTTATACGTTATACGTTATACGTTATACGTTATACGTTTTACGTTATACGTTATACGTTATACGATATACGTTATACGTTATACGTTATACGTTATGCGTTATAGGATATACGTTATACGTTATACGTTATACGTTATACGTTATACGTTATACGATATACGTTATACGTTATACGTTATGCGTTATAGGATATACGTTATACGTTATACGTTATACGTTTTACGTTATACGTTATACGTTATACGTTATACGTTATACGTTATACGTTATACGTTATACGTTATACGTTATACGTTATACGTTATACGTTATACGTTATACGTTATACGTTATACGTTATACGTTATACGTTATACGTTATACGTTATACGATATACGTTATACGTTATACGTTATACGTTATACGTTATACGTTATACGTTATACGTTATACGTTATACGTTATACGTTGTACGTTATACGTTATACGTTATACGTTGTACGTTATACGTTATACGTTATACGTTATACGCTATACGTTATACGTTATACGTTATACGTTATACGTTATACGTTATACGTTATACGTTATACGTTATACGTTATACGTTATACGTTATACGTTATACGTTATACGTTATACGTTATACGTTATACGTTATACGTTTTACGTTATACGTTATACGTTATACGATATACGTTATACGTTATACGTTATACGTTATGCGTTATAGGATATACGTTATACGTTATACGTTATACGTTATACGTTATACGTTATACGATATACGTTATACGTTATACGTTATGCGTTATAGGATATACGTTATACGTTATACGTTATACGTTATACGTTATACGTTATACGTTATACGTTATACGTTATACGTTATACGTTATACGTTATACGTAATACGTTATACGTTATACGTTATACGTTATACGTTATACGTTATACGTTATACGTTATACGTTATACGATATACGTTATACGTTATACGTTATACGTTATACGTTATACGTTATACGTTATACGTTATACGTTATACGTTATACGTTGTACGTTATACGTTATACGTTATACGTTGTACGTTATACGTATACGTACGTTATACGTTATACGCTATACGTTATACGTTATACGTTATACGTTATACGTTATACGTTATACGTTATACGTTATACGTTATACGTTATACGTTATACGTTATACGTTATACGTTATACGTTATACGTTATACGTTATACGTTATACGTTAAACGTTATACGTTATACGTTATACGTTATACGATATACGTTATACGTTATACGTTGTACGTTATACGTTATACGTTATACGATATACGTTATACGTTATACGTTATGCGTTATAGGATATACGTTATACGTTATACGTTATACGTTATACGTTATACATTATACGTTATACGTTATACGTTATACTTTATACGTTACTCGTTATACGTAATATGTAATACGTTTTACGTTATAAGTTATACGTTATACGTTATACGTTATACGTTATACGTTATACGTTATACGTTATACGTTATACGTTATACGTTATACGTTATACGTTATACGTTATACGGTATACGTTATGCGTTATACGTTATACGTTATACGTTATACGTTATACGTTATACGTTTTACGTTATACGTTATACGTTATACGATATACGTTATACGTTATACGTTATGCGTTATAGGATACACGTTATACGTTATACGTTATACGTTATACGTTATACATTATACGTTATACGTTATACGTTATACGTTATACGTTATAGGTTGTACGTTATACGTTATACGTTATACGTTATACGTTATACGTTATACGTTATACGTTATACGTTATGCGTTATACGTTATACGTTATACGTTATACGCTATACGTTATACGTTATACGTTATACGTTATACGTTATACGTTATACGTTATACGTTATACGTTATACGTTATACGTTATACGTTATACGTTATACGTTATACGTTATACGTTATACGTTATACGTTATACGTTATACGTTATACGTTATACGTTATACGTTATACGTTATACGTTATACGTTATACGTTATACGTTATACGTTATACGTTATACGTTATACGTTATACGTTATACGTTATACGTTATACGTTATACGTTATACGTTATACGTTATACGTTATACGTTATGCGTTATACGCTATACGTTATGCGTTATAGGTCATACCTTATACGTGATACGTCATACGTTATACGTTATACGTTATACGTTATTCGTTATACGTTATACGTTATACGTTATACGTTATACGTTATACGTCATACGTTATACGTTATACGTTATACGTTATACGTTATACGTTATACGTTATACGTTATACGTTATACGTTATACGTTATACGTTATACGTTATACGTTATACGTTATACGTTATACGTTATACGTTATACGTTATACGTTATACGTTTTACGTTATACGTTATGCGTTATACGCTATACGTTATGCGTTATAGGTCATACCTTATACGTGATACGTCATACGTTATATGTTATACGTTATACGTTATTCGTTATACGTTATACGTTATACGTTATACGTTATACGTTATACGTTATACGTTATACGTTATACGTTATACGTTATACGTTATACGTTATACGTTATACGTTATACGCTATACGTTATACGTTGTACGTTATGCGTTATACGTTATGCGTTATACGTTATACGTTATACGTTATACGTTGTACGTTATACGTTATACGTTATACGTTATACGTTATTCGTTGTACGTTATACGTTATACGTTAAACGTTATACGTTATACGTTATACGTTAAACGTTATACGTTATACGTTATACGTTATACGATATACGTTATACGTTAAACGTTATACGTTATGCGTTATAGGATATACGTTATACGTTATACGTTATACGTTATACGTTATACGTTATACGTAATACGTTATACGTTATACGTTATACGTTATACGTTATACGTTATACGTTATACGTTATACGTTATACGTTATACGTTATACGTTATACGTTATACGTTATACGTTATACGTTATACGTTATACGTTATACGTTATACGTTATACGTTATACGTTATACGCTATACGTTATGCGTTATACGCTATACGTTATGCGTTATAGGTCATACCTTATACGTGATACGTCGTACGTTATACGTTATGCGTTATACGATATACGTTATACGTTATACGTTATACGTTATACGTTATACGTTATACGTTATACGTAATACGTTATACGTTATACGTTACTCGTTATACGTAATATGTAATACGTTTTACGTTATACGTTATACGTTATATAATACGTTATACGTTATACGTTATACGTTATACGTTATACGTTATACGTTATACGTTATACGTTATACGGTATACGTTATGCGTTATACGTTATACGTTATACGTTATACGTTATACGTTATACGTTTTACGTTATACGTTATACGTTATACGATATACGTTATACGTTATACGTTATGCGTTATAGGATATACGTTATACGTTATACGTTATACGTTATACGTTATACGTTATACGTAATACGTTATACGTTATACGTTATACGTTATACGTTATACGTTATACGTTATACGTTATACGTTATACGTTATACGTTATACGTTATACGTTATACGTTATACGTTATACGTTAAACGTTATACGTTATACGTTATACGTTATTCGATATACGTTATACGTTAAACGTTATACGTTATACGTTATACGTTATACGTTATACGTTATACGTTATACGTTATACGTTATACGTTATACGTTATACGTTATACGTTATACGTTATACGTTATACGTTATACGTTATACGTTATACGTTATTCGTTGTACGTTATACGTTATACGTTATACGTTATACGTTATACGTTATACGTTACTCGTTATACGTTATACGTTATACGTTATACGTTATACGTTATACGTTATACGTTATACGTTATACGTTATACGTTATACGTTATACGTTATACGTTATACGTTATACGTTATACGTTACACGTTATACGTTATACGTTATACGTTATACGTTATACGTTATACGTTATACGTTATACGTTATGCGTTATACGCTATACGTTATGCGTTATAGGTCATACCTTATACGTGATACGTCATACGTTATACGTTATACGTTATACGTTATTCGTTATACGTTATACGTTATACGTTATACGTTATACGTTATACGTTATACGTTATACGTTATACGTTATACGTTATACGTTAAACGTTATACGTTATACGTTATACGTTAAACGTTATACGTTATACGTTATACGTTATACGATATACGTTATACGTTAAACGTTATACGTTATACGTTATACGTTATACGTTATACGTTATACGTTATACGTTATACGTTATACGTTATACGTTATACGTTATACGTTATGCGTTATACGCTATACGTTATGCGTTATAGGTCATACCTTATACGTGATACGTCATACGTTATACGTTATACGTTATACGTTATTCGTTATACGTTATACGTTATACGTTATACGTTATACGTTATACGTTATACGTTATACGTTATACGTTATACGTTATACGTTATACGTTATACGCTATACGTTATGCGTTATAGGTCATACCTTATACGTGATACGTCATACGTTATACGTTATACGTTATACGTTATTCGTTATACGTTATACGTTATACGTTATACGTTATACGTTATACGTTATACGTTATACGTTATACGTTATATGTTATACGTTGTACGTTATACGTTATACGTTATACGTTATACGTTATTCGTTATACGTTATACGTTATACGTTAAACGTTATACGTTATACGTTATACGTTAAACGTTATACGTTATACGTTATACGTTATACGATATACGTTATACGTTAAACGTTATACGTTATACGTTATACGTTATACGTTATACGTTATACGTTATACGTTATACGTTATACGTTATACGTTATACGTTATACGTTATACGTTATACGTTATTCGTTGTACGTTATACGTTATACGTTATACGTTATACGTTATACGTTATACGTTACTCGTTATACGTTATACGTTATACGTTATACGTTATACGTTATACGTTATACGTTATACGTTATACGTTATACGTTATACATTATACGTTATACGTTATACGTTATACGTTATACGTTATACGTTATACGTTATACGTTGTACGTTATACGTTATACGTTAAACGTTATACGTTATACGTTATACGTTATACGATATACGTTATACGTTAAACGTTATACGTTATACGTTATACGTTATACGTTATACGTTATACGTTATACGTTATACGTTATACGTTATACGTTATACGTTATACGTTATTCGTTGTACGTTATACGTTATACGTTATACGTTATACGTTATACGTTATACGTTACTCGTTATACGTTATACGTTATACGTTATACGTTATACGTTATACGTTATACGTTATACGTTATACGTTATACGTTATACGTTATACGTTATACGTTATACGTTATACGTTATACGTTATACGTTATACGTTATACGTTGTACGTTATACGTTGTACGTTATACGTTATACGTTATACGTTATACGTTATACGTTATACGTTATACGTTATACGTTATACGTTATACGTTATACGTTATACGTTGTACGTTATGCGTTATACGCTATACGTTATGCGTTATAGGTCATACCTTATACGTGTTACGTCATACGTTATACGTTATACGTTATACGTTATTCGTTATACGTTATACGTTATACGTTATACGTTATACGTTATACGTTATACGTTATACGTTATACGTTATACGTTATACGTTATTCGTTGTACGTTATACGTTATACGTTATACGTTATACGTTACTCGTTATACGTTATACGTTATACGTTATACGTTATACGTTATACGTTATACGTTATACGTTATACGTTATACGTTATACGTTTTACGTTATACGTTATACGTTATACGATATACGTTATACGTTATACGTTATGCGTTATAGGATATACGTTATACGTTATACGTTATACGTTATACGTTATACGTTATACGTTATACGTTATACGTTATACGGTATACGTTATGCGTTATACGTTCTACGATATACGTTATACGTTATACGTTATGCGTTATAGGATATACGTTATACGTTATACGTTATACGTTATACGTTATACGTTATACGTTATACGTTATACGTTATACGTTATACGTTATACGTTATTCGTTGTACGTTATACGTTATACGTTATACGTTATACGTTACTCGTTATACGTTATACGTTATACGTTATACGTTATACGTTATACGTTATACGTTATACGTTATACGTTATACGTTATACGTTTTACGTTATACGTTATACGTTATACGATATACGTTATACGTTATACGTTATGCGTTATAGGATATACGTTATACGTTATACGTTATACGTTATACGTTATACGTTATACGTTATACGTTATACGTTATACGTTATACGTTATACGTTATACGTTATACGTTATACGTTATACGTTATACGTTATACGTTATACGTTATACGTTATACGTTATACGTTATACGTTATACGTTATACGTTATACGTTATACGTTATACGTTATACGTTATACGTTATACGTTATACGTTATACGTTATACGTTATACGTTATACGTTATACGTTATACGTTATACGTTATACGTTATACGTTATACGTTATACGTTATACGTAATACGTTATACGTTATACGTTATACGTTATACGTTATACGTTATACGTTATACGTTATACGTTATACGTTATACGTTATACGTTATACGTTATACGTTATACGGTATACGTTATACGTTATACGTTACTCGTTATACGTAATATGTAATACGTTTTACGTTATAAGTTGTACGTTATACGTTATACGTTATACGTTATACGTTATACGTTATACGTTATGCGTTATACGTTATACGTTATACGGTATACGTTATGCGTTATACGTTATACGTTATACGCTATACGTTATACGTTATACGTTTTACGTTATACGTTATACGTTATACGATATACGTTATACGTTATACGTTATGCGTTATAGGATATACGTTATACGTTATACGTTATACGTTATACGTTATACGTTATACGTTATACGTTATACGTTATACGTTATACGTTATACGTTGTACGTTATACGTTATACGTTATACGTTATACGTTACTCGTTATACGTTATACGTTATACGTTATACGTTATACGTTATACGTTATACGTTATACGTTATACGTTACTCGTTATACGTAATATGTAATACGTTTTACGTTATAAGTTATACGTTATACGTTATACGTTATACGTTATACGTTATACGTTATACGTTATACGTTATACGTTATACGGTATACGTTATACGTTATACGTTAGACGGTATACGTTATGCGTTATACGTTATACGTTATACGTTATACGTTATACGTTATACGTTTTACGTTTTACGTTATACGTTATACGTTATACGATATACGTTATACGTTATACGTTATGCGTTATAGGATATACGTTATACGTTATACGTTATACGTTATACGTTATACGCTATACGTTATACGTAAAACGTTATACGTTATACGTTATACGTTATACGTTATACGTTGTACGTTATACGTTATACGTTATACGTTATACGTTATGCGTTATAGGATATACGTTATACGTTATACGTTATACGTTATACGTTATACGTTA
This sequence comes from Ptiloglossa arizonensis, assembly GCF_051014685.1. Taxonomy (NCBI): domain Eukaryota; kingdom Metazoa; phylum Arthropoda; class Insecta; order Hymenoptera; family Colletidae; genus Ptiloglossa; species Ptiloglossa arizonensis. The sequence continues at coordinate 790,344 of NW_027478494.1, forward strand.
TACGTTATACGTTATACGTTATACGTTATACGTTATACGTTATACGTTATACGTTATACGTTATTCGTTGTACGTTATACGTTATACGTTATACGTTATACGTTACTCGTTATACGTTATACGTTATACGTTATACGTTATACGTTATACGTTATACGTTATACGTTATACGTTATACGTTATACGTTATACGTTTTACGTTATACGTTATACGTTATACGATATACGTTATACGTTATACGTTATGCGTTATAGGATATACGTTATACGTTATACGTTATACGTTATACGTTATACGTTATACGTTATACGTTATACGTTATACGTTATACGTTATACGTTATACGTTATACGTTATACGTTATACGTTATACGTTATACGTTATACGTTATACGTTATACGTTATACGTTATACGTTATACGTTATACGTTATACGTTATACGTTATACGTTATACGTTATACGTTATACGTTATACGTTATACGTTATACGTTATACGTTATACGTTATACGTTATACGTTATACGTTATACGTTATACGTTATACGTTATACGTTATACGTTATACGTTATACGTTATACGTTATACGTTATACGTTATACGTTATACGTTATACGTTATACGTTATACGTTATACGTTATACGTTATACGTTATACGTTATACGTAATACGTTATACGTTATACGTTATACGTTATACGTTATACGTTATACGTTATACGTTATACGTTATACGTTATACGTTATACGTTATACGGTATACGTTATACGTTATACGTTTTACGTTATACGTTATACGTTATACGTTATACGTTATACGTTATACGTTACTCGTTATACGTAATATGTAATACGTTTTACGTTATAAGTTATACGTTATACGTTATACGTTATACGTTATACGTTATACGTTATACGTTATACGTTATACGTTATACGTTATACGTTATACGTTAGACGGTATACGTTATGCGTTATACGTTATACGTTATACGTTATACGTTATACGTTATACGTTTTACGTTTTACGTTATACGTTATACGTTATACGATATACGTTATACGTTATACGTTATGCGTTATAGGATATACGTTATACGTTATACGTTATACGTTATACGTTATACGTTATACGTTATACGTTAAACGTTATACGTTATACGTTATACGTTATACGTTATACGTTATACGTTGTACGTTATACGTTATACGTTATACGTTATACGTTATACGTTATACGTTATACGTTATACGTTATACGTTATACGTTATACGTTATACGTTATACGTTATACGTTATACGTTATACGTTATACGTTACACGTTATACGTTATACGTTATACGTTATACGTTATACGTTATACGTTATACGTTATACGTTATACGTTATACGTTTGACGTTATACGCTATACGGTATACGTTATGCGTTATTCGCTATACGTTATGCGTTATAGGATATACGTTATGCATTATAGGATATACGTTATACGTGATACGTTGTACGTTATACGTTATACGTTATACGTTATACGTTATACGTTATACGTTATACGTTATACGTTATACGTTGTACGTTATGCGTTAAACATTATACGTTATACGATATACGTTATACGTTATACGTTATGCGTTATAGCATATACCTTATTCGTTATACGTTATACGTTATACGTTATACGTTATACGTTATACGTTATACGTTATACGTTATACGTTATACGTTATACGTTATACGTTATACGTTATACGTTATACGTTATACGTTATACGTTATACGTTATACGTTATACGTTATACGTTATACGTTATACGTTATACGTTATACGTTATACGTTATACGTTATACGTTATGCGTTATACGTTATACGTTATACGTTATACGTTAAACGTTATACGTTATACGTTATACGTTATACGTTATACGTTATACGTTATACGTTATACGTTATACGTTATACGTTATACGTTATACGTTAAACGTTATACGTTATACGTGATACGTTATACGTTATACGTTATACGTTATACGTTATACGTTATACGTTATACGTTATACGTTATACGTTATACGTTATACGTTATACGTTATGCGTTATACGTTATACGTTATACGGTATACGTTATGCGTTATACGTTATACGTTATACGCTATACGTTATACGTTATACGTTTTACGTTATACGTTATACGTTATACGATATACGTTATACGTTATACGTTATGCGTTATAGGATATACGTTATACGTTATACGTTATACGTTATACGTTATACGTTATACGTTATACGTTATACGTTATACGTTATACGTTGTACGTTATACGTTATACGTTATACGTTATACGTTACTCGTTATACGTTATACGTTATACGTTATACGTTATACGTTATACGTTATACGTTATACGTTATACGTTACTCGTTATACGTAATATGTAATACGTTTTACGTTATAAGTTATACGTTATACGTTATACGTTATACGTTATACGTTATACGTTATACGTTATACGTTATACGTTATACGTTATACGTTATACGTTAGACGGTATACGTTATGCGTTATACGTTATACGTTATACGTTATACGTTATACGTTATACGTTTTACGTTTTACGTTATACGTTATACGTTATACGATATACGTTATACGTTATACGTTATGCGTTATAGGATATACGTTATACGTTATACGTTATACGTTATACGTTATACGCTATACGTTATACGTAAAACGTTATACGTTATACGTTATACGTTATACGTTATACGTTGTACGTTATACGTTATACGTTATACGTTATACGTTATGCGTTATAGGATATACGTTATACGTTATACGTTATACGTTATACGTTATACGTTATACGTTATACGTTATACGTTATACGTTATACGTTATACGTTATACGTTATACGTTATTCGTTGTACGTTATACGTTATACGTTATACGTTATACGTTACTCGTTATACGTTATACGTTATACGTTATACGTTATACGTTATACGTTATACGTTATACGTTATACGTTATACGTTATACGTTTTACGTTATACGTTATACGTTATACGATATACGTTATACGTTATACGTTATGCGTTATAGGATATACGTTATACGTTATACGTTATACGTTATACGTTATACGTTATACGTTATACGTTATACGTTATACGTTATACGTTATACGTTATACGTTATACGTTATACGTTATACGTTATACGTTATACGTTATACGTTATACGTTATACGTTATACGTTATACGTTATACGTTATACGTTATACGTTATACGTTATACGTTATACGTTATACGTTATACGTTATACGTTATACGTTATACGTTATACGTTATACGTTATACGTTATATGTTATACGTTATACGTTATACGTTATACGTTATACGTTATACGTTATACGTTATACGTTATACGTTATACGTTATACGTTATACGTTATACGTTATACGTTATACGTTATACGTTATACGTTATGCGTTATACGTTATGCGTTATACGTAATACGTTATACGTTATACGTTATACGTTATACGTTATACGTTATACGTTATACGTTATACGTTATACGTTATACGTTATACGTTATACGGTATACGTTATACGTTATACGTTTTACGTTATACGTTATACGTTATACGTTATACGTTATACGTTACTCGTTATACGTAATATGTAATACGTTTTACGTTATAAGTTATACGTTATACGTTATACGTTATACGTTATGCGTTATAGGATATACGTTATACGTTATACGTTATACGTTATACGTTATACGTTATACGTTATACGTTATACGTTATACGTTATACGTTATACGTTATACGTTATACGTTATACGTTATACGTTATACGTTATACGTTATACGTTATACGTTACACGTTATACGTTATACGTTATACGTTATACGTTATACGTTATACGTTATACGTTATACGTTATACGTTATACGTTTGACGTTATACGCTATACGGTATACGTTATGCGTTATTCGCTATACGTTATGCGTTATAGGATATACGTTATGCATTATAGGATATACGTTATACGTGATACGTTGTACGTTATACGTTATACGTTATACGTTATACGTTATACGTTATACGTTATACGTTATACGTTATACGTTGTACGTTATGCGTTAAACATTATACGTTATACGATATACGTTATACGTTATACGTTATGCGTTATAGCATATACCTTATTCGTTATACGTTATACGTTATACGTTATACGTTATACGTTATACGTTATACGTTATACGTTATACGTTATACGTTATACGTTATACGTTATACGTTATACGTTATACGTTATACGTTATACGTTATACGTTATACGTTATACGTTATACGTTATACGTTATACGTTATACGTTATACGTTATACGTTATACGTTATACGTTATGCGTTATACGTTATACGTTATACGTTATACGTTAAACGTTATACGTTATACGTTGTACGTTATACGTTATACGTTATACGTTATACGTTACTCGTTATACGTTATACGTTATACGTTATACGTTACTCGTTATACGTTATACGTTATACGTTATACGTTATACGTTATACGTTATACGTTATACGTTATACGTTATACGTTATACGTTATACGTTATACGTTATACGTTGTACGTTGTACGTTATACGTTATACGTTATACGTTATACGTTATACGTTATACGTTATACGTTATACGTTATACGTTATACGTTATACGTTATACGTTATACGTTATACGTTATACGTTATACGTTATACGTTATACGTTATACGTTATACGTTATACGTTATACGTTATACGTTATACGTTATACGTTATACGTTATACGTTTGACGTTATACGCTATACGGTATACGTTATGCGTTATTCGCTATACGTTATGCGTTATAGGATATACGTTATGCATTATAGGATATACGTTATACGTGATACGTTGTACGTTATACGTTATACGTTATACGTTATACGTTATACGTTATACGTTATACGTTATACGTTATACGTTATACGTTATACGTTGTACGTTATGCGTTAAACATTATACGTTATACGATATACGTTATACGTTATACGTTATGCGTTATAGCATATACCTTATTCGTTATACGTTATACGTTATACGTTATACGTTATACGTTATACGTTATACGTTATACGTTATACGTTATACGTTATACGTTATACGTTATACGTTATACGTTATACGTTATACGTTATACGTTATACGTTATACGTTATACGTTATACGTTATACGTTATACGTTATACGTTATACGTTATACGTTATACGTTATACGTTATACGTTATACGTTATACGTTATACGTTATACGTTATACGTTATACGTTATACGTTATACGTTATACGTTATACGTTATACGTTATACGTTATACGTTATACGTTATACGTTATACGTTATGCGTTATACGCTATACGTTATGCGTTATAGGTCATACCTTATACGTGATACGTCATACGTTATACGTTATACGTTATACGTTATTCGTTATACGTTATACGTTATACGTTATACGTTATACGTTATACGTTATACGTTATACGTTTGACGTTATACGCTATACGGTATACGTTATGCGTTATTCGCTATACGTTATGCGTTATAGGATATACGTTATGCATTATAGGATATACGTTATACGTGATACGTTGTACGTTATACGTTATACGTTATACGTTATACGTTATACGTTATACGTTATACGTTATACGTTATACGTTATACGTTATACGTTATACGTTATACGTTATACGTTATACGTTATACGTTATACGTTATACGTTATACGTTATACGTTTGACGTTATACGCTATACGGTATACGTTATGCGTTATTCGCTATACGTTATGCGTTATAGGATATACGTTATGCATTATAGGATATACGTTATACGTGATACGTTGTACGTTATACGTTATACGTTATACGTTATACGTTATACGTTATACGTTATACGTTATACGTTATACGTTATACGTTGTACGTTATGCGTTAAACATTATACGTTATACGATATACGTTATACGTTATACGTTATGCGTTATAGCATATACCTTATTCGTTATACGTTATACGTTATACGTTATACGTTATACGTTATACGTTATACGTTATACGTTATACGTTATACGTTATACGTTATACGTTATACGTTATACGTTATACGTTATACGTTATACGTTATACGTTATACGTTATACGTTATACGTTATACGTTATACGTTATACGTTATACGTTATACGTTATACGTTATACGTTATACGTTATACGTTATACGTTATACGTTATACGTTATACGTTATACGTTATACGTTATACGTTATACGTTATACGTTATACGTTATACGTTATACGTTATACGTTATACGTTATGCGTTATACGCTATACGTTATGCGTTATAGGTCATACCTTATACGTGATACGTCATACGTTATACGTTATACGTTATACGTTATTCGTTATACGTTATACGTTATACGTTATACGTTATACGTTATACGTTATACGTTATACGTTATACGTTATACGTTATACGTTATACGTTATACGTTATACGTTATACGTTATACGTTATACGCTATACGTTATACGTTGTACGTTATGCGTTATACGTTATGCGTTATACGTTATACGTTATACGTTATACGTTGTACGTTATACGTTATACGTTATACGTTATACGTTATTCGTTATACGTTATACGTTATTCGTTAAACGTTATACGTTATACGTTATACGTTAAACGTTATACGTTATACGTTATACGTTATACGATATACGTTATACGTTAAACGTTATACGTTATACGTTATACGTTATACGTTATACGTTATACGTTATACGTTATACGTTATACGTTATACGTTATACGTTATACGTTATACGTTATTCGTTGTACGTTATACGTTATACGTTATACGTTATACGTTATACGTTATACGTTACTCGTTATACGTTATACGTTATACGTTATACGTTATACGTTATACGTTATACGTTATACGTTATACGTTATACGTTATACGTTATACGTTATACGTTATACGTTATACGTTATACGTTATACGTTATACGTTATACGTTATACGTTGTACGTTATACGTTATACGTTATACGTTATACGTTATACGTTATACGTTATACGTTATACGTTATACGTTATACGTTATACGTTATACGTTATACGTTATACGTTGTACGTTATGCGTTATACGCTATACGTTATGCGTTATAGGTCATACCTTATACGTGTTACGTCATACGTTATACGTTATACGTTATACGTTATTCGTTATACGTTATACGTTATACGTTATACGTTATACGTTATACGTTATACGTTATACGTTATACGTTATACGTTATACGTTATACGTTATACGTTATACGTTATACGTTATACGTTATACGTTATACGTTATACGTTATACGTTATACGTTATACGTTATACGTTATACGTTATACGTTGTACGTTATGCGTTATACGTTATGCGTTATACGTTATACGTTATACGTTATACGTTGTACGTTATACGTTATACGTTATACGATATACGTTATACGTTATACGTTATGCGTTATAGGATATACGTTATACGTTATACGTTATACGTTATACGTTATACATTATACGTTATACGTTATACGTTATACGTTATACGTTATAGGTTGTACGTTATACGTTATACGTTATACATTATACGTTATACGTTATACGTTATACGTTATACGTTATGCGTTATACGTTATACGTTATACGTTATACGTTATACGTTATACGTTATACGTTATACGTTATACGTTATACGTTATACGTTATACGTTATACGTTATACGTTATACGTTATACGTTATACGTTATACGTTATACGTTATACGTTATACGTTATACGTTATACGTTATACGTTATACGTTATACGTTATACGTTATACGTTATACGTTATACGTTATACGTTATACGTTATACGTTATACGTTATACGTTATACGTTATACGTTATACGTTATACGTTATACGTTATACGTTATACGTTATACGTTATACGTTATACGTTATACGTTATACGTTATACGTTATACGTTATACGTTATACGTTTGACGTTATACGCTATACGGTATACGTTATGCGTTATTCGCTATACGTTATGCGTTATAGGATATACGTTATGCATTATAGGATATACGTTATACGTGATACGTTGTACGTTATACGTTATACGTTATACGTTATACGTTATACGTTATACGTTATACGTTATACGTTATACGTTATACGTTATACGTTATACGTTATACGTTATACGTTATACGTTATACGTTATACGTTATACGTTATACGTTATACGTTTGACGTTATACGCTATACGGTATACGTTATGCGTTATTCGCTATACGTTATGCGTTATAGGATATACGTTATGCATTATAGGATATACGTTATACGTGATACGTTGTACGTTATACGTTATACGTTATACGTTATACGTTATACGTTATACGTTATACGTTATACGTTATACGTTATACGTTGTACGTTATGCGTTAAACATTATACGTTATACGATATACGTTATACGTTATACGTTATGCGTTATAGCATATACCTTATTCGTTATACGTTATACGTTATACGTTATACGTTATACGTTATACGTTATACGTTATACGTTATACGTTATACGTTATACGTTATACGTTATACGTTATACGTTATACGTTATACGTTATACGTTATACGTTATACGTTATACGTTATACGTTATACGTTATACGTTATACGTTATACGTTATACGTTATACGTTATACGTTATACGTTATACGTTATACGTTATACGTTATACGTTATACGTTATACGTTATACGTTATACGTTATACGTTATACGTTATACGTTATACGTTATACGTTATGCGTTATACGCTATACGTTATGCGTTATAGGTCATACCTTATACGTGATACGTCATACGTTATACGTTATACGTTATACGTTATTCGTTATACGTTATACGTTATACGTTATACGTTATACGTTATACGTTATACGTTATACGTTATACGTTATACGTTATACGTTATACGTTATACGTTATACGTTATACGTTATACGTTATACGCTATACGTTATACGTTGTACGTTATGCGTTATACGTTATGCGTTATACGTTATACGTTATACGTTATACGTTGTACGTTATACGTTATACGTTATACGTTATACGTTATTCGTTATACGTTATACGTTATACGTTAAACGTTATACGTTATACGTTATACGTTAAACGTTATACGTTATACGTTATACGTTATACGATATACGTTATACGTTAAACGTTATACGTTATACGTTATACGTTATACGTTATACGTTATACGTTATACGTTATACGTTATACGTTATACGTTATACGTTATACGTTATACGTTATTCGTTGTACGTTATACGTTATACGTTATACGTTATACGTTATACGTTATACGTTACTCGTTATACGTTATACGTTATACGTTATACGTTATACGTTATACGTTATACGTTATACGTTATACGTTATACGTTATACGTTATACGTTATACGTTATACGTTATACGTTATACGTTATACGTTATACGTTATACGTTATACGTTGTACGTTATACGTTATACGTTATACGTTATACGTTATACGTTATACGTTATACGTTATACGTTATACGTTATACGTTATACGTTATACGTTATACGTTATACGTTGTACGTTATGCGTTATACGCTATACGTTATGCGTTATAGGTCATACCTTATACGTGTTACGTCATACGTTATACGTTATACGTTATACGTTATTCGTTATACGTTATACGTTATACGTTATACGTTATACGTTATACGTTATACGTTATACGTTATACGTTATACGTTATACGTTATACGTTATACGTTATACGTTATACGTTATACGTTATACGTTATACGTTATACGTTATACGTTATACGTTATACGTTATACGTTATACGTTATACGTTGTACGTTATGCGTTATACGTTATGCGTTATACGTTATACGTTATACGTTATACGTTGTACGTTATACGTTATACGTTATACGATATACGTTATACGTTATACGTTATGCGTTATAGGATATACGTTATACGTTATACGTTATACGTTATACGTTATACATTATACGTTATACGTTATACGTTATACGTTATACGTTATAGGTTGTACGTTATACGTTATACGTTATACATTATACGTTATACGTTATACGTTATACGTTATACGTTATGCGTTATACGTTATACGTTATACGTTATACGTTATACGTTATACGTTATACGTTATACGTTATACGTTATACGTTATACGTTATACGTTATACGTTATACGTTATACGTTATACGTTATACGTTATACGTTATACGTTATACGTTATACGTTATACGTTATACGTTATACGTTATACGTTATACGTTATACGTTATACGTTATACGTTATACGTTATACGTTATACGTTATACGTTATACGTTATACGTTATACGTTATACGTTATACGTTATACGTTATACGTTATACGTTATACGTTATACGTTATACGTTATACGTTATACGTTATGCGTTATACGTTATACGTTATACGTTATACGTTATACGTTATACGTTATACGTTATACGTTATACGTTATACGTTATACATTATACGTTATACGTTATACGTTATACGTTATGCGTTATACGCTATACGTTATGCGTTATAGGTCATACCTTATACGTGATACGTCATACGTTATACGTTATACGTTATACGTTATTCGTTATACGTTATACGTTATACGTTATACGTTATACGTTATACGTTATACGTTATACGTTATACGTTATACGTTATACGTTATACGTTATACGTTATACGTTATACGTTATACGTTATACGTTATACGTTATACGTTATACGTTATACGTTATACGTTATACGTTATACGTTATACGTTATACGTTATACGTTATACGTTATACGTTATACGTTATACGTTATACGTTATACGTTATACGTTATACGTTATACGTTATACGTTATACGTTATGCGTTATACGCTATACGTTATGCGTTATAGGTCATACCTTATACGTGATACGTCATACGTTATACGTTATACGTTATACGTTATTCGTTATACGTTATACGTTATACGTTATACATTATACGTTATTCGTTATACGTTATACGTTATACGTTATACGTTATACGTTATACGTTGTACGTTATACGTTATACGTTATACGTTATACGTTATACGTTATACGTTATACGTTATACGTTATACGTTATACGTTATACGTTATACGTTATACGTTATACGTTATACGTTATACGTTATACGTTATACGTTATACGTTATACGTTATACGTTATACGTTATACGTTATACGTTATACGTTATACGTTATACGCTATACGTTATACGTTATACGTTATACGTTATACGTTATACGTTATACGTTATACGTTATACGTTTGACGTTATACGCTATACGGTATACGTTATGCGTTATTCGCTATACGTTATGCGTTATAGGATATACGTTATGCATTATAGGATATACGTTATACGTGATACGTTGTACGTTATACGTTATACGTTATACGTTATACGTTATACGTTATACGTTATACGTTATACGTTATACGTTGTACGTTATGCGTTAAACATTATACGTTATACGATATACGTTATACGTTATACGTTATGCGTTATAGCATATACCTTATTCGTTATACGTTATACGTTATACGTTATACGTTATACGTTATACGTTATACGTTATACGTTATACGTTATACGTTATACGTTATACGTTATACGTTATACGTTATACGTTATACGTTATACGTTATACGTTATACGTTATACGTTATACGTTATACGTTATACGCTATACGTTATACGTTATACGTTATACGTTATACGTTATACGTTATACGTTATACGTTATACGTTATACGTTATACGTTATACGTTATACGTTATACGTTATATGTTATACGTTATACGTTATACGTTATACGTTATACGTTATACGTTATACGTTATACGTTATACGTTATACGTTATACGTTATACGTTATACGTTATACGTTATACGTTATACGTTATACGTTATGCGTTATACGTTATGCGTTATACGTAATACGTTATACGTTATACGTTATACGTTATACGTTATACGTTATACGTTATACGTTATACGTTATACGTTATACGTTATACGTTATACGGTATACGTTATACGTTATACGTTTTACGTTATACGTTATACGTTATACGTTATACGTTATACGTTACTCGTTATACGTAATATGTAATACGTTTTACGTTATAAGTTATACGTTATACGTTATACGTTATACGTTATGCGTTATAGGATATACGTTATACGTTATACGTTATACGTTATACGTTATACGTTATACGTTATACGTTATACGTTATACGTTATACGTTATACGTTATACGTTATACGTTATACGTTATACGTTATACGTTATACGTTATACGTTATACGTTACACGTTATACGTTATACGTTATACGTTATACGTTATACGTTATACGTTATACGTTATACGTTATACGTTATACGTTTGACGTTATACGCTATACGGTATACGTTATGCGTTATTCGCTATACGTTATGCGTTATAGGATATACGTTATGCATTATAGGATATACGTTATACGTGATACGTTGTACGTTATACGTTATACGTTATACGTTATACGTTATACGTTATACGTTATACGTTATACGTTATACGTTGTACGTTATGCGTTAAACATTATACGTTATACGATATACGTTATACGTTATACGTTATGCGTTATAGCATATACCTTATTCGTTATACGTTATACGTTATACGTTATACGTTATACGTTATACGTTATACGTTATACGTTATACGTTATACGTTATACGTTATACGTTATACGTTATACGTTATACGTTATACGTTATACGTTATACGTTATACGTTATACGTTATACGTTATACGTTATACGTTATACGTTATACGTTATACGTTATACGTTATGCGTTATACGTTATACGTTATACGTTATACGTTAAACGTTATACGTTATACGTTGTACGTTATACGTTATACGTTATACGTTATACGTTACTCGTTATACGTTATACGTTATACGTTATACGTTACTCGTTATACGTTATACGTTATACGTTATACGTTATACGTTATACGTTATACGTTATACGTTATACGTTATACGTTATACGTTATACGTTATACGTTATACGTTGTACGTTGTACGTTATACGTTATACGTTATACGTTATACGTTATACGTTATACGTTATACGTTATACGTTATACGTTATACGTTATACGTTATACGTTATACGTTATACGTTATACGTTATACGTTATACGTTATACGTTATACGTTATACGTTATACGTTATACGTTATACGTTATACGTTATACGTTATACGTTATACGTTATACGTTATACGTTATACGTTATACGTTATACGTTTGACGTTATACGCTATACGGTATACGTTATGCGTTATTCGCTATACGTTATGCGTTATAGGATATACGTTATGCATTATAGGATATACGTTATACGTGATACGTTGTACGTTATACGTTATACGTTATACGTTATACGTTATACGTTATACGTTATACGTTATACGTTATACGTTATACGTTATACGTTGTACGTTATGCGTTAAACATTATACGTTATACGATATACGTTATACGTTATACGTTATGCGTTATAGCATATACCTTATTCGTTATACGTTATACGTTATACGTTATACGTTATACGTTATACGTTATACGTTATACGTTATACGTTATACGTTATACGTTATACGTTATACGTTATACGTTATACGTTATACGTTATACGTTATACGTTATACGTTATACGTTATACGTTATACGTTATACGTTATACGTTATACGTTATACGTTATACGTTATACGTTATACGTTATACGTTATACGTTATACGTTATACGTTATACGTTATACGTTATACGTTATACGTTATACGTTATACGTTATACGTTATACGTTATACGTTATACGTTATACGTTATGCGTTATACGCTATACGTTATGCGTTATAGGTCATACCTTATACGTGATACGTCATACGTTATACGTTATACGTTATACGTTATTCGTTATACGTTATACGTTATACGTTATACGTTATACGTTATACGTTATACGTTATACGTTTGACGTTATACGTTATACGGTATACGTTATGCGTTATTCGCTATACGTTATGCGTTATAGGATATACGTTATGCATTATAGGATATACGTTATACGTGATACGTTGTACGTTATACGTTATACGTTATACGTTATACGTTATACGTTATACGTTATACGTTATACGTTATACGTTATACGTTATACGTTATACGTTATACGTTATACGTTATACGTTATACGTTATACGTTATACGTTATACGTTATACGTTTGACGTTATACGCTATACGGTATACGTTATGCGTTATTCGCTATACGTTATGCGTTATAGGATATACGTTATGCATTATAGGATATACGTTATACGTGATACGTTGTACGTTATACGTTATACGTTATACGTTATACGTTATACGTTATACGTTATACGTTATACGTTATACGTTATACGTTGTACGTTATGCGTTAAACATTATACGTTATACGATATACGTTATACGTTATACGTTATGCGTTATAGCATATACCTTATTCGTTATACGTTATACGTTATACGTTATACGTTATACGTTATACGTTATACGTTATACGTTATACGTTATACGTTATACGTTATACGTTATACGTTATACGTTATACGTTATACGTTATACGTTATACGTTATACGTTATACGTTATACGTTATACGTTATACGTTATACGTTATACGTTATACGTTATACGTTATACGTTATACGTTATACGTTATACGTTATACGTTATACGTTATACGTTATACGTTATACGTTATACGTTATACGTTATACGTTATACGTTATACGTTATGCGTTATACGCTATACGTTATGCGTTATAGGTCATACCTTATACGTGATACGTCATACGTTATACGTTATACGTTATACGTTATTCGTTATACGTTATACGTTATACGTTATACGTTATACGTTATACGTTATACGTTATACGTTATACGTTATACGTTATACGTTATACGTTATACGTTATACGTTACACGTTATACGTTATACGCTATACGTTATACGTTGTACGTTATGCGTTATACGTTATGCGTTATACGTTATACGTTATACGTTATACGTTGTACGTTATACGTTATACGTTATACGTTATACGTTATTCGTTATACGTTATACGTTATACGTTAAACGTTATACGTTATACGTTATACGTTAAACGTTATACGTTATACGTTATACGTTATACGATATACGTTATACGTTAAACGTTATACGTTATACGTTATACGTTATACGTTATACGTTATACGTTATACGTTATACGTTATACGTTATACGTTATACGTTATACGTTATACGTTATTCGTTGTACGTTATACGTTATACGTTATACGTTATACGTTATACGTTATACGTTACTCGTTATACGTTATACGTTATACGTTATACGTTATACGTTATACGTTATACGTTATACGTTATACGTTATACGTTATACGTTATACGTTATACGTTATACGTTATACGTTATACGTTATACGTTATACGTTGTACGTTATACGTTGTACGTTATACGTTATACGTTATACGTTATACGTTATACGTTATACGTTATACGTTATACGTTATACGTTATACGTTATACGTTATACGTTATACGTTGTACGTTATGCGTTATACGCTATACGTTATGCGTTATAGGTCATACCTTATACGTGTTACGTCATACGTTATACGTTATACGTTATACGTTATTCGTTATACGTTATACGTTATACGTTATACGTTATACGTTATACGTTATACGTTATACGTTATACGTTATACGTTATACGTTATACGTTATACGTTATACGTTATACGTTATACGTTATACGTTATACGTTATACGTTATACGTTATACGTTATACGTTATACGTTATACGTTATACGTTATACGTTGTACGTTATGCGTTATACGTTATGCGTTATACGTTATACGTTATACGTTATACGTTGTACGTTATACGTTATACGTTATACGATATACGTTATACGTTATACGTTATGCGTTATAGGATATACGTTATACGTTATACGTTATACGTTATACGTTATACATTATACGTTATACGTTATACGTTATACGTTATACGTTATAGGTTGTACGTTATACGTTATACGTTATACATTATACGTTATACGTTATACGTTATACGTTATACGTTATGCGTTATACGTTATACGTTATACGTTATACGTTATACGTTATACGTTATACGTTATACGTTATACGTTATACGTTATACGTTATACGTTATACGTTATACGTTATACGTTATACGTTATACGTTATACGTTATACGTTATACGTTATACGTTATACGTTATACGTTATACGTTATACGTTATACGTTATACGTTATACGTTATACGTTATACGTTATACGTTATACGTTATACGTTATACGTTATACGTTATACGTTATACGTTATACGTTATACGTTATACGTTATACGTTATACGTTATACGTTATACGTTATACGTTATACGTTATACGTTATACGTTATACGTTATACGTTATACGTTATACGTTATACGTTATACGTTATACGTTATACGTTATACGTTATACGTTATACGTTATACATTATACGTTATACGTTATACGTTATACGTTATGCGTTATACGCTATACGTTATGCGTTATAGGTCATACCTTATACGTGATACGTCATACGTTATACGTTATACGTTATACGTTATTCGTTATACGTTATACGTTATACGTTATACGTTATACGTTATACGTTATACGTTATACGTTATACGTTATACGTTATACGTTATACGTTATACGTTATACGTTATACGTTATACGTTATACGTTATACGTTATACGTTATACGTTATACGTTATACGTTATACGTTATACGTTATACGTTATACGTTATACGTTATACGTTATACGTTATACGTTATACGTTATACGTTATACGTTATACGTTATACGTTATACGTTATACGTTATACGTTATACGTTATACGTTATGCGTTATACGCTATACGTTATGCGTTATAGGTCATACCTTATACGTGATACGTCATACGTTATACGTTATACGTTATACGTTATTCGTTATACGTTATACGTTATACGTTATACGTTATACGTTATACGTTATACGTTATACGTTATACGTTATACGTTATACGTTATACGTTATACGTTATACGTTACACGTTATACGTTATACGCTATACGTTATACGTTGTACGTTATGCGTTATACGTTATGCGTTATACGTTATACGTTATACGTTATACGTTGTACGTTATACGTTATACGTTATACGTTATACGTTATTCGTTATACGTTATACGTTATACGTTAAACGTTATACGTTATACGTTATACGTTAAACGTTATACGTTATACGTTATACGTTATACGATATACGTTATACGTTAAACGTTATACGTTATACGTTATACGTTATACGTTATACGTTATACGTTATACGTTATACGTTATACGTTATACGTTATACGTTATACGTTATACGTTATTCGTTGTACGTTATACGTTATACGTTATACGTTATACGTTATACGTTATACGTTACTCGTTATACGTTATACGTTATACGTTATACGTTATACGTTATACGTTATACGTTATACGTTATACGTTATACGTTATACGTTATACGTTATACGTTATACGTTATACGTTATACGTTATACGTTATACGTTGTACGTTATACGTTGTACGTTATACGTTATACGTTATACGTTATACGTTATACGTTATACGTTATACGTTATACGTTATACGTTATACGTTATACGTTATACGTTATACGTTGTACGTTATGCGTTATACGCTATACGTTATGCGTTATAGGTCATACCTTATACGTGTTACGTCATACGTTATACGTTATACGTTATACGTTATTCGTTATACGTTATACGTTATACGTTATACGTTATACGTTATACGTTATACGTTATACGTTATACGTTATACGTTATACGTTATACGTTATACGTTATACGTTATACGTTATACGTTATACGTTATACGTTATACGTTATACGTTATACGTTATACGTTATACGTTATACGTTATACGTTATACGTTATACGTTGTACGTTATGCGTTATACGTTATGCGTTATACGTTATACGTTATACGTTATACGTTGTACGTTATACGTTATACGTTATACGATATACGTTATACGTTATACGTTATGCGTTATAGGATATACGTTATACGTTATACGTTATACGTTATACGTTATACATTATACGTTATACGTTATACGTTATACGTTATACGTTATAGGTTGTACGTTATACGTTATACGTTATACATTATACGTTATACGTTATACGTTATACGTTATACGTTATGCGTTATACGTTATACGTTATACGTTATACGTTATACGTTATACGTTATACGTTATACGTTATACGTTATACGTTATACGTTATACGTTATACGTTATACGTTATACGTTATACGTTATACGTTATACGTTATACGTTATACGTTATACGTTATACGTTATACGTTATACGTTATACGTTATACGTTATACGTTATACGTTATACGTTATACGTTATACGTTATACGTTATACGTTATACGTTATACGTTATACGTTATACGTTATACGTTATACGTTATACGTTATACGTTATACGTTATACGTTATACGTTATACGTTATACGTTATACGTTATACGTTATACGTTATACGTTATACGTTATACGTTATACGTTATACGTTATACGTTATACGTTATACGTTATACGTTATACGTTATACATTATACGTTATACGTTATACGTTATACGTTATGCGTTATACGCTATACGTTATGCGTTATAGGTCATACCTTATACGTGATACGTCATACGTTATACGTTATACGTTATACGTTATTCGTTATACGTTATACGTTATACGTTATACGTTATACGTTATACGTTATACGTTATACGTTATACGTTATACGTTATACGTTATACGTTATACGTTATACGTTATACGTTATACGTTATACGTTATACGTTATACGTTATACGTTATACGTTATACGTTATACGTTATACGTTATACGTTATACGTTATACGTTATACGTTATACGTTATACGTTATACGTTATACGTTATACGTTATACGTTATACGTTATACGTTATACGTTATACGTTATACGTTATACGTTATGCGTTATACGCTATACGTTATGCGTTATAGGTCATACCTTATACGTGATACGTCATACGTTATACGTTATACGTTATACGTTATTCGTTATACGTTATACGTTATACGTTATACATTATACGTTATTCGTTATACGTTATACGTTATACGTTATACGTTATACGTTATACGTTGTACGTTATACGTTATACGTTATACGTTATACGTTATACGTTATACGTTATACGTTATACGTTATACGTTATACGTTATACGTTATACGTTATACGTTATACGTTATACGTTATACGTTATACGTTATACGTTATACGTTATACGTTATACGTTATACGTTATACGTTATACGTTATACGTTATACGTTATACGCTATACGTTATACGTTATACGTTATACGTTATACGTTATACGTTATACGTTATACGTTATACGTTATACGTTTGACGTTATACGCTATACGGTATACGTTATGCGTTATTCGCTATACGTTATGCGTTATAGGATATACGTTATGCATTATAGGATATACGTTATACGTGATACGTTGTACGTTATACGTTATACGTTATACGTTATACGTTATACGTTATACGTTATACGTTATACGTTATACGTTGTACGTTATGCGTTAAACATTATACGTTATACGATATACGTTATACGTTATACGTTATGCGTTATAGCATATACCTTATTCGTTATACGTTATACGTTATACGTTATACGTTATACGTTATACGTTATACGTTATACGTTATACGTTATACGTTATACGTTATACGTTATACGTTATACGTTATACGTTATACGTTATACGTTATACGTTATACGTTATACGTTATACGTTATACGCTATACGTTATACGTTATACGTTATACGTTATACGTTATACGTTATACGTTATACGTTAAACGTTATACGTTATACGTTATACGTTATACGTTATACGTTATACGTTATACGTTATACGTTATACGTTATACGTTATACGTTATACGTTAAACGTTATACGTTATACGTTATACGTTATACGTTATACGTTATACGTTATACGTTATACGTTATACGTTATACGTTATACGTTATACGTTATACGTTATACGTTATACGTTATACGTTATACGTTATACGTTATACGTTATACGTTATACGTTATACGTTATACGTTATACGTTATACGTTATACGTTATACGTAATACGTTATACGTTATACGTTATACGTTATACGTTATACGTTATGCGTTATACGTTATACGTTATACGTTATACGTTATACGTTATACGGTATACGTTATACGTTATACGTTACTCGTTATACGTAATATGTAATACGTTTTACGTTATAAGTTGTACGTTATACGTTATACGTTATACGTTATACGTTATACGTTATACGTTATGCGTTATACGTTATACGTTATACGTTATACGTTACTCGTTATACGTAATATGTAATACGTTTTACGTTATAAGTTGTACGTTATACGTTATACGTTATACGTTATACGTTATACGTTATACGTTATGCGTTATACGTTATACGTTATACGGTATACGTTATGCGTTATACGTTATACGTTATACGCTATACGTTATACGTTATACGTTTTACGTTATGCGTTATACGTTATACGATATACGTTATACGTTATACGTTATGCGTTATAGGATATACGTTATACGTTATACGTTATACGTTATACGTTATACGTTATACGTTATACGTTATACGTTATACGTTATACGTTGTACGTTATACGTTGTACGTTATACGTTATACGTTATACGTTATACGTTACTCGTTATACGTTATACGTTATACGTTATACGTTATACGTTATACGTTATACGTTATACGTTATACGTTATACGTTACTCGTTATACGTAATATGTAATACGTTTTACGTTATAAGTTATACGTTATACGTTATACGTTATACGTTATACGTTATACGTTATACGTTATACGTTATACGTTATACGTTATACGTTATACGTTATACGGTATACGTTATGCGTTATACGTTATACGTTATACGTTATACGTTATACGTTATACGTTTTACGTTTTACGTTATACGTTATACGTTATACGATATACGTTATACGTTATACGTTATACGTTATACGTTATACGTTATACGTTATACGTTATACGTTATACGTTATACGTTATACGTTATACGTTATACGTTATACGTTATACGTTATACGTTATACGGTATACGTTATACGTTATACGTTACTCGTTATACGTAATATGTAATACGTTTTACGTTATAAGTTGTACGTTATACGTTATACGTTATACGTTATACGTTATACGTTATACGTTATGCGTTATACGTTATACGTTATACGTTATACGTTACTCGTTATACGTAATATGTAATACGTTTTACGTTATAAGTTGTACGTTATACGTTATACGTTATACGTTATACGTTATACGTTATACGTTATGCGTTATACGTTATACGTTATACGGTATACGTTATGCGTTATACGTTATACGTTATACGCTATACGTTATACGTTATACGTTATACGTTTTACGTTATACGTTATACGTTATACGATATACGTTATACGTTATACGTTATGCGTTATAGGATATACGTTATACGTTATACGTTATACGTTATACGTTATACGTTATACGTTATACGTTATACGTTATACGTTATACGTTATACGTTGTACGTTATACGTTATACGTTATACGTTATACGTTACTCGTTATACGTTACACGTTATACGTTATACGTTATACGTTATACGTTATACGTTATACGTTATACGTTATACGTTATACGTTACTCGTTATACGTAATATGTAATACGTTTTACGTTATAAGTTATACGTTATACGTTATACGTTATACGTTATACGTTATACGTTATACGTTATACGTTATACGTTATACGTTATACGTTATACGTTATACGGTATACGTTATGCGTTATACGTTATACGTTATACGTTATACGTTATACGTTATACGTTTTACGTTTTACGTTATACGTTATACGTTATACGATATACGTTATACGTTATACGTTATACGTTATACGTTATACGTTATACGTTATACGTTATACGTTATACGTTATACGTTATACGTTAAACGTTATACGTTATACGTTATACGTTATACGTTATACGTTATACGTTATACGTTATACGTTATACGTTATACGTTATACGTTATACGTTATACGTTATACGTTATACGTTATACGTTATACGTTATACGTTATACGTTATACGTTATACGTTATACGTTATACGTTATACGTTATACGTTATACGTTATACGTTATACGTTATACGTTATACGTTATACGTTATACGTTATACGTTATACGTTATACGTTATACGTTATACGTTATACGTTATACGTTATACGTTATACGTTATACGTTATGCGTTATACGTTATACGTTATACGTTATACGGTATACGTTATACGTTATACGTTACTCGTTATACGTAATATGTAATACGTTTTACGTTATAAGTTGTACGTTATACGTTATACGTTATACGTTATACGTTATACGTTATACGTTATGCGTTATACGTTATACGTTATACGGTATACGTTATGCGTTATACGTTATACGTTATACGCTATACGTTATACGTTATACGTTTTACGTTATACGTTATACGTTATACGATATACGTTATACGTTATACGTTATGCGTTATAGGATATACGTTATACGTTATACGTTTTACGTTATACGTTATACGTTATACGTTATACGTTATACGTTATACGTTATACGTTGTACGTTATACGTTATACGTTATACGTTATACGTTACTCGTTATACGTTATACGTTATACGTTATACGTTATACGTTATACGTTATACGTTATACGTTATACGTTACTCGTTATACGTAATATGTAATACGTTTTACGTTATAAGTAATACGTTATACGTTATACGTTATACGTTATACGTAATACGTTATACGTTATACGTTATACGTTATACGTTATACGTTATGCGTTATACGTTATACGTTATACGGTATACGTTATGCGTTATACGTTATACGTTATACGCTATACGTTATACGTTATACGTTTTACGTTATACGTTATACGTTATACGATATACGTTATACGTTATACGTTATGCGTTATAGGATATACGTTATACGTTATACGTTATACGTTATACGTTATACGTTATACGTTATACGTTATACGTTATACGTTATACGTTATACGTTATACGTTGTACGTTATACGTTATACGTTATACGTTATACGTTACTCGTTATACGTTATACGTTATACGTTATACGTTATACGTTATACGTTATACGTTATACGTTATACGTTACTCGTTATACGTAATATGTAATACGTTTTACGTTATAAGTTATACGTTATACGTTATACGTTATACGTTATACGTAATACGTTATACGTTATACGTTATACGTTATACGTTATACGTTATACGTTATACGTTATACGGTATACGTTATGCGTTATACGTTTTACGTTATACGTTATACGTTATACGTTATACGTTTTACGTTTTACGTTATACGTTATACGTTATACGATATACGTTATACGTTATACGTTATGCGTTATAGGATATACGTTATACGTTATACGTTATACGTTATACGTTATACGTTACTCGTTATACGTAATATGTAATACGTTTTACGTTATAAGTTATACGTTATACGTTATACGTTATACGTTATACGTTATACGTTATACGTTATACGTTATACGTTATACGTTATACGGTATACGTTATGCGTTATACGTTTTACGTTATACGTTATACGTTATACGTTATACGTTTTACGTTTTACGTTATACGTTATACGTTATACGATATACGTTATACGTTATACGTTATGCGTTATAGGATATACGTTATACGTTATACGTTATACGTTATACGTTATACGTTATACGTTATGCGTTATAGGATATACGTTATACGTTATACGTTATACGTTATACGTTATACGTTACTCGTTATACGTAATATGTAATACGTTTTACGTTATACGTTATACGTTATACGTTATACGATATACGTTATACGATATACGTTATACGTTATACGTTATACGTTATACGTTATACGTTATACGTTATACGTTATACGTTATACGTTGTACGTTATACGTTATACGTTATACGTTATACGTTATACGTTATACGTTATACGTTATACGTTATACGTTATACGTTATACGTTATACGTTATACGTTATACGTTATACGTTATACGTTATACGTTATACGTTATACGTTATACGTTATACGTTATACGTTATACGTTATACGTTATACGTTATACGTTATACGTTATACGTTATACGTTATACGTTATACGTTATACGTTATACGTTATACGTTATACGTTATACGTTATACGTTATACGTTATACGTTTGACGTTATACGCTATACGGTATACGTTATGCGTTATTCGCTATACGTTATGCGTTATAGGATATACGTTATGCATTATAGGATATACGTTATACGTGATACGTTGCACGTTATACGTTATACGTTATACGTTATACGTTATACGTTATACGTTATACGTTATACGTTATACGTTGTACGTTATGCGTTAAACATTATACGTTATACGATATACGTTATACGTTATACGTTATGCGTTATAGCATATACCTTATTCGTTATACGTTATACGTTATACGTTATACGTTATACGTTATACGTTATACGTTATACGTTATACGTTATACGTTATACGTTATACGTTATACGTTATACGTTATACGTTATACGTTATACGTTATACGTTATACGTTATACGTTATACGTTATACGTTATACGTTATACGTTATACGTTATACGTTATACGTTATACGTTAAACGTTATACGTTATACGTTATACGTTATACGTTATACGTTATACGTTATACGTTATACGTTATACGTTATACGTTATACGTTATACGTTAAACGTTATACGTTATACGTTATACGTTATACGATATACGTTATACGTTAAACGTTGTACGTTATAGGTTATACGTTATACGTTATACGTTATACGTTATACGTTATACGTTAAACGTTATACGTTATACGTTATACGTTATACGTTATACGTTATACGATGTACGTTATACGTTGTACGTTATACGTTGTACGTTATACGTTGTATGTAATACGTTATACATTATACGTTATACGTTATACGTTATACGTTATACGTTATACGTTAAACGTTATACGTTATACGTTATACGTTATACGTTATACGTTATACGTTATACGTTATACGTTATACGTTATACGTTATACGTTATACGTTATACGTTATACGTTATACGTTATACGTTATACGTTATACGTTATACGTTATACGTTATACGGTATACGTTATACGTTATACGTTACTCGTTATACGTAATATGTAATACGTTTTACGTTATAAGTTATACGTTATACGTTATACGTTATACGTTATACGTTATACGTTATACGTTATACGTTATACGTTATACGTTATACGTTATACGTTATACGGTATACGTTATGCGTTATACGTTATACGTTATACGTTATACGTTATACGTTATACGTTTTACGTTTTACGTTATACGTTATACGTTATACGTTATACGTTATACGTTATACGTTATACGTTATACGTTATACGTTATACGTTATACGTTATACGTTATACGTTATACGTTATACGTTATACGTTATACGTTATACGTTATACGTTATACGTTATACGTTATACGTTATACGTTATACGTTATACGTTATACGTTATACGTTATACGTTATACGTTATACGTTATACGTTATACGTTATACGTTATACGTTATACGTTATACGTTATACGTTATACGTTATACGTTATACGTTATACGTTTGACGTTATACGCTATACGGTATACGTTATGCGTTATTCGCTATACGTTATGCGTTATAGGATATACGTTATGCATTATAGGATATACGTTATACGTGATACGTTGTACGTTATACGTTATACGTTATACGTTATACGTTATACGTTATACGTTATACGTTATACGTTATACGTTATACGTTGTACGTTATGCGTTAAACATTATACGTTATACGATATACGTTATACGTTATACGTTATGCGTTATAGCATATACCTTATTCGTTATACGTTATACGTTATACGTTATACGTTATACGTTATACGTTATACGTTATACGTTATACGTTATACGTTATACGTTATACGTTATACGTTATACGTTATACGTTATACGTTATACGTTATACGTTATACGTTATACGTTATACGTTATACGTTATACGTTATACGTTATACGTTACACGTTATACGTTACACGTTATACGTTATACGTTATACGTTATACGTTATACGTTATACGTTATACGTTATACGTTATACGTTATACGTTATACGTTATACGTTATACGTTATACGTTATACGTTATACGTTATACGTTATACGTTATACGTTAAACGTTATACGTTATACGTTATACGTTATACGTTATACGTTATACGTTATACGTTATACGTTATACGTTATACGTTATACGTTATACGTTAAACGTTATACGTTATACGTTATACGTTATACGATATACGTTATACGTTAAACGTTGTACGTTATAGGTTATACGTTATACGTTATACGTTATACGTTATACGTTATACGTTAAACGTTATACGTTATACGTTATACGTTATACGTTATACGTTATACGTTATACGTTATACGTTGTACGTTATACGTTGTACGTTATACGTTGTATGTAATACGTTATACGTTATACGTTATACGTTATACGTTATACGTTAAACGTTATACGTTATACGTTATACGTTATACGTTATACGTTATACGTTATACGTTATACGTTATACGTTATACGTTATACGTTATACGTTATACGTTATACGTTATACGTTATACGTTATACGTTATACGTTATACGTTATACGGTATACGTTATACGTTATACGTAATATGTAATACGTTTTACGTTATAAGTTATACGTTATACGTTATACGTTATACGTTATACGTTATACGTTATACGTTATACGTTATACGTTATACGTTATACGTTATACGTTATACGTTATACGGTATACGTTATGCGTTATACGTTATACGTTATACGTTATACGTTATACGTTATACGTTTTACGTTTTACGTTATACGTTATACGTTATACGTTATACGTTATACGTTATACGTTATACGTTATACGTTATACGTTATACGTTATACGTTATACGTTATACGTTATACGTTATACGTTATACGTTATACGTTATACGTTATACGTTATACGTTATACGTTATACGTTATACGTTATACGTTATACGTTATACGTTATACGTTATACGTTATACGTTATACGTTATACGTTATACGTTATACGTTATACGTTATACGTTATACGTTATACGTTATACGTTATACGTTATACGTTATACGTTTGACGTTATACGCTATACGGTATACGTTATGCGTTATTCGCTATACGTTATGCGTTATAGGATATACGTTATGCATTATAGGATATACGTTATACGTGATACGTTGTACGTTATACGTTATACGTTATACGTTATACGTTATACGTTATACGTTATACGTTATACGTTATACGTTATACGTTGTACGTTATGCGTTAAACATTATACGTTATACGATATACGTTATACGTTATACGTTATGCGTTATAGCATATACCTTATTCGTTATACGTTATACGTTATACGTTATACGTTATACGTTATACGTTATACGTTATACGTTATACGTTATACGTTATACGTTATACGTTATACGTTATACGTTATACGTTATACGTCATACGTTATACGTTATACGTTATACGGTATACGTTATACGTTATACGTTACTCGTTATACGTAATATGTAATACGTTTTACGTTATAAGTTATACGTTATACGTTATACGTTATACGTTATACGTTATACGTTATACGTTATACGTTATACGTTATACGTTATACGTTATACGTTATACGTTATACGTTATACGGTATACGTTATGCGTTATACGTTATACGTTATACGTTATACGTTATACGTTATACGTTTTACGTTTTACGTTATACGTTATACGTTATACGTTATACGTTATACGTTATACGTTATACGTTATACGTTATACGTTATACGTTATACGTTATACGTTATACGTTATACGTTATACGTTATACGTTATACGTTATACGTTATACGTTATACGTTATACGTTATACGTTATACGTTATACGTTATACGTTATACGTTATACGTTATACGTTATACGTTATACGTTATACGTTATACGTTATACGTTATACGTTATACGTTATACGTTATACGTTATACGTTATACGTTATACGTTATACGTTATACGTTATACGTTATACGTTATACGTTATACGTTATACGTTATACGTTATACGTTATACGTTATACGTTATACGTTATACGTTATACGTTATACGTTATACGTTAAACGTTATACGTTATACGTTATACGTTATACGTTATACGTTATACGTTATACGTTATACGTTATACGTTATACGTTATACGTTATACGTTAAACGTTATACGTTATACGTTATACGTTATACGATATACGTTATACGTTAAACGTTGTACGTTATAGGTTATACGTTATACGTTATACGTTATACGTTATACGTTATACGTTAAACGTTATACGTTATACGTTATACGTTATACGTTATACGTTATACGTTATACGTTATACGTTGTACGTTATACGTTGTACGTTATACGTTGTATGTAATACGTTATACGTTATACGTTATACGTTATACGTTATACGTTAAACGTTATACGTTATACGTTATACGTTATACGTTATACGTTATACGTTATACGTTATACGTTATACGTTATACGTTATACGTTATACGTTATACGTTATACGTTATACGTTATACGTTATACGTTATACGTTATACGTTATACGTTATACGTTATACGGTATACGTTATACGTTATACGTTACTCGTTATACGTAATATGTAATACGTTTTACGTTATAAGTTATACGTTATACGTTATACGTTATACGTTATACGTTATACGTTATACGTTATACGTTATACGTTATACGTTATACGTTATACGTTATACGTTATACGTTATACGGTATACGTTATGCGTTATACGTTATACGTTATACGTTATACGTTATACGTTATACGTTTTACGTTTTACGTTATACGTTATACGTTATACGTTATACGTTATACGTTATACGTTATACGTTATACGTTATACGTTATACGTTATACGTTATACGTTATACGTTATACGTTATACGTTATACGTTATACGTTATACGTTATACGTTATACGTTATACGTTATACGTTATACGTTATACGTTATACGTTATACGTTATACGTTATACGTTATACGTTATACGTTATACGTTATACGTTATACGTTATACGTTATACGTTATACGTTATACGTTATACGTTATACGTTTGACGTTATACGCTATACGGTATACGTTATGCGTTATTCGCTATACGTTATGCGTTATAGGATATACGTTATGCATTATAGGATATACGTTATACGTGATACGTTGTACGTTATACGTTATACGTTATACGTTATACGTTATACGTTATACGTTATACGTTATACGTTATACGTTATACGTTATACGTTGTACGTTATGCGTTAAACATTATACGTTATACGATATACGTTATACGTTATACGTTATGCGTTATAGCATATACCTTATTCGTTATACGTTATACGTTATACGTTATACGTTATACGTTATACGTTATACGTTATACGTTATACGTTATACGTTATACGTTATACGTTATACGTTATACGTTATACGTTATACGTTATACGTTATACGTTATACGTTATACGTTATACGTTATACGTTATACGTTATACGTTATACGTTATACGTTATACGTTTGACGTTATACGCTATACGGTATACGTTATGCGTTATTCGCTATACGTTATGCGTTATAGGATATACGTTATGCATTATAGGATATACGTTATACGTGATACGTTGTACGTTATACGTTATACGTTATACGTTATACGTTATACGTTATACGTTATACGTTATACGTTATACGTTATACGTTGTACGTTATGCGTTAAACATTATACGTTATACGATATACGTTATACGTTATACGTTATGCGTTATAGCATATACCTTATTCGTTATACGTTATACGTTATACGTTATACGTTATAAGTTATACGTTATACGTTTTACGTTATACGTTATACGTTATACGATATACGTTATACGTTATACGTTATGCGTTATAGGATATACGTTATACGTTATACGTTATACGTTATACGTTATACGTTATACGTTATACGTTATACGTTATACGTTATACGTTATACGTTGTACGTTATACGTTATACGTTATACGTTATACGTTACTCGTTATACGTTATACGTTATACGTTATACGTTATACGTTATACGATATACGTTATACGTTATACGTTACTCGTTATACGTAATATGTAATACGTTTTACGTTATAAGTTATACGTTATACGTTATACGTTATACGTTATACGTTATACGTTATACGTTATACGTTATACGTTATACGTTATACGTTATACGTTATACGTTATACGTTATACGGTATACGTTATGCGTTATACGTTATACGTTATACGTTATACGTTATACGTTATACGTTTTACGTTTTACGTTATACGTTATACGTTATACGATATACGTTATACGTTATACGTTATACGTTATACGTTATACGTTATACGTTATACGTTATACGTTATACGTTATACGTTATACGTTAAACGTTATACGTTATACGTTATACGTTATACGTTATACGTTATACGTTATACGTTATACGTTATACGTTATACGTTATACGTTATACGTTATACGTTATACGTTATACGTTATACGTTATACGTTATACGTTTGACGTTATACGCTATACGGTATACGTTATGCGTTATTCGCTATACGTTATGCGTTATAGGATATACGTTATGCATTATAGGATATACGTTATACGTGATACGTTATACGTTATACGTTATACGTTATACGTTATACGTTATACGTTATACGTTATACGTTATACGTTATACGTTATACGTTATACGTTATACGTTATACGTTATACGTTATACGTTATACGTTTGACGTTATACGCTATACGGTATACGTTATGCGTTATTCGCTATACGTTATGCGTTATACGTTATACGTTACTCGTTATACGTTATACGTTATACGTTATACGTTATACGTTATACGATATACGTTATACGTTATACGTTACTCGTTATACGTAATATGTAATACGTTTTACGTTATAAGTTATACGTTATACGTTATACGTTATACGTTATACGTTATACGTTATACGTTATACGTTATACGTTATACGTTATACGTTATACGTTATACGTTATACGTTATACGTTATACGTTATACGTTATACGTTATACGTTATACGTTATACGTTATACGGTATACGTTATACGTTATACGTTACTCGTTATACGTAATATGTAATACGTTTTACGTTATAAGTTATACGTTATACGTTATACGTTATACGTTATACGTTATACGTTATACGTTATACGTTATACGTTATACGTTATACGTTATACGTTATACGTTATACGTTATACGGTATACGTTATGCGTTATACGTTATACGTTATACGTTATACGTTATACGTTATACGTTTTACGTTTTACGTTATACGTTATACGTTATACGTTATACGTTATACGTTATACGTTATACGTTATACGTTATACGTTATACGTTATACGTTATACGTTATACGTTATACGTTATACGTTATACGTTATACGTTATACGTTATACGTTATACGTTATACGTTATACGTTATACGTTATACGTTATACGTTATACGTTATACGTTATACGTTATACGTTATACGTTATACGTTATACGTTATACGTTATACGTTATACGTTATACGTTATACGTTTGACGTTATACGCTATACGGTATACGTTATGCGTTATTCGCTATACGTTATGCGTTATAGGATATACGTTATGCATTATAGGATATACGTTATACGTGATACGTTGTACGTTATACGTTATACGTTATACGTTATACGTTATACGTTATACGTTATACGTTATACGTTATACGTTATACGTTATACGTTGTACGTTATGCGTTAAACATTATACGTTATACGATATACGTTATACGTTATACGTTATGCGTTATAGCATATACCTTATTCGTTATACGTTATACGTTATACGTTATACGTTATACGTTATACGTTATACGTTATACGTTATACGTTATACGTTATACGTTATACGTTATACGTTATACGTTATACGTTATACGTTATACGTTATACGTTATACGTTATACGTTATACGTTATACGTTATACGTTATACGTTATACGTTATACGTTATACGTTATACGTTTGACGTTATACGCTATACGGTATACGTTATGCGTTATTCGCTATACGTTATGCGTTATAGGATATACGTTATGCATTATAGGATATACGTTATACGTGATACGTTGTACGTTATACGTTATACGTTATACGTTATACGTTATACGTTATACGTTATACGTTATACGTTATACGTTATACGTTGTACGTTATGCGTTAAACATTATACGTTATACGATATACGTTATACGTTATACGTTATGCGTTATAGCATATACCTTATTCGTTATACGTTATACGTTATACGTTATACGTTATACGTTATACGTTATACGTTTTACGTTATACGTTATACGTTATACGATATACGTTATACGTTATACGTTATGCGTTATAGGATATACGTTATACGTTATACGTTATACGTTATACGTTATACGTTATACGTTATACGTTATACGTTATACGGTATACGTTATACGTTGTACGTTATACGTTATACGTTATACGTTATACGTTACTCGTTATACGTTATACGTTATACGTTATACGTTATACGTTATACGATATACGTTATACGTTATACGTTACTCGTTATACGTAATATGTAATACGTTTTACGTTATAAGTTATACGTTATACGTTATACGTTATACGTTATACGTTATACGTTATACGTTATACGTTATACGTTATACGTTATACGTTATACGTTATACGTTATACGTTATACGGTATACGTTATGCGTTATACGTTATACGTTATACGTTATACGTTATACGTTATACGTTTTACGTTTTACGTTATACGTTATACGTTATACGATATACGTTATACGTTATACGTTATACGTTATACGTTATACGTTATACGTTATACGTTATACGTTATACGTTATACGTTATACGTTAAACGTTATACGTTATACGTTATACGTTATACGTTATACGTTATACGTTATACGTTATACGTTATACGTTATACGTTATACGTTATACGTTATACGTTATACGTTATACGTTATACGTTATACGTTATACGTTTGACGTTATACGCTATACGGTATACGTTATGCGTTATTCGCTATACGTTATGCGTTATAGGATATACGTTATGCATTATAGGATATACGTTATACGTGATACGTTATACGTTATACGTTATACGTTATACGTTATACGTTATACGTTATACGTTATACGTTATACGTTATACGTTATACGTTATACGGTATACGTTATACGTTATACGTTACTCGTTATACGTAATATGTAATACGTTTTACGTTATAAGTTGTACGTTATACGTTATACGTTATACGTTATACGTTATACGTTATACGTTTTGCGTTATACGTTATACGTTATACGGTATACGTTATGCGTTATACGTTATACGTTATACGCTATACGTTATACGTTATACGTTTTACGTTATACGTTATACGTTATACGATATACGTTATACGTTATACGTTATACGTTATACGTTATACGTTATACGTTATACGTTATACGTTATACGTTATACGTTATGCGTTATAGGATATACGTTATACGTTATACGTTATACGTTATACGTTATACGTTATACGTTATACGTTATACGTTATACGTTATACGTTATACGTTATACGTTATACGTTATACGTTATACGTTATACGTTATACGTTATACGTTATACGTTATACGTTATACGTTATACGTTATACGTTATACGTTATACGTTAAACGTTATACGTTATACGTTATACGTTATACGTTATACGTTATACGTTATACGTTATACGTTATACGTTATACGTTATACGTTATACGTTATACGTTATACGTTAAACGTTATACGTTATACGTTATACGTTATACGATATACGTTATACGTTAAACGTTGTACGATATAGGTTATACGTTATACGTTATACGTTATACGTTATACGTTATACGTTAAACGTTATACGTTATACGTTATACGTTATACGTTATACGTTATACGTTATACGTTATACGTTATACGTTATACGTTATACGTTATACGTTATACGTTATACGTTATACGTTATACGTTATACGTTATACGTTATACGTTATACGTTATACGTTATACGTTATACGTTATACGTTATACGTTATACGTTATACGTTATACGTTATACGTTATACGTTTGACGTTATACGCTATACGGTATACGTTATGCGTTATTCGCTATACGTTATGCGTTATAGGATATACGTTATGCATTATAGGATATACGTTATACGTGATACGTTGTACGTTATACGTTATACGTTATACGTTATACGTTATACGTTATACGTTATACGTTATACGTTATACGTTATACGTTATACGTTGTACGTTATGCGTTAAACATTATACGTTATACGATATACGTTATACGTTATACGTTATGCGTTATAGCATATACCTTATTCGTTATACGTTATACGTTATACGTTATACGTTATACGTTATACGTTATACGTTATACGTTATACGTTATACGTTATACGTTATACGTTATACGTTATACGTTATACGTTATACGTTATACGTTATACGTTATACGTTATACGTTATACGTTATACGTTATACGTTATACGTTATACGTTATACGTTATACGTTATACGTTATACGTTATACGTTATACGTTATACGTTATACGTTATACGTTAAACGTTATACGTTATACGTCATACGTTATACGTTATACGTTATACGTTATACGTTATACGTTATACGTTATACGTTGTACGTTATACGTTGTACGTTATACGTTGTATGTAATACGTTATACGTTATACGTTATACGTTATACGTTATACGTTAAACGTTATACGTTATACGTTATACGTTATACGTTATACGTTATACGTTATACGTTATACGTTATACGTTATACGTTATACGTTATACGTTATACGTTATACGTTATACGTTATACGTTATACGTTATACGGTATACGTTATACGTTATACGTTACTCGTTATACGTAATATGTAATACGTTTTACGTTATAAGTTATACGTTATACGTTATACGTTATACGTTATACGTTATACGTTATACGTTATACGTTATACGTTATACGTTATACGTTATACGTTATACGTTATACGTTATACGTTATACGGTATACGTTATGCGTTATACGTTATACGTTATACGTTATACGTTATACGTTATACGTTATACGTTATACGTTATACGTTATACGGTATACGTTATGCGTTATACGTTATACGTTATACGTTATACGTTATACGTTATACGTTTTACGTTTTACGTTATACGTTATACGTTATACGTTATACGTTATACGTTATACGTTATACGTTATACGTTATACGTTATACGTTATACGTTATACGTTATACGTTATACGTTATACGTTATACGTTATACGTTATACGTTATACGTTATACGTTATACGTTATACGTTATACGTTATACGTTATACGTTATACGTTATACGTTATACGTTATACGTTATACGTTATACGTTATACGTTATACGTTATACGTTATACGTTATACGTTATACGTTATACGTTATACGTTATACGTTATACGTTATACGTTTGACGTTATACGCTATACGGTATACGTTATGCGTTATTCGCTATACGTTATGCGTTATAGGATATACGTTATGCATTATAGGATATACGTTATACGTGATACGTTGTACGTTATACGTTATACGTTATACGTTATACGTTATACGTTATACGTTATACGTTATACGTTATACGTTATACGTTGTACGTTATGCGTTAAACATTATACGTTATACGATATACGTTATACGTTATACGTTATGCGTTATAGCATATACCTTATTCGTTATACGTTATACGTTATACGTTATACGTTATACGTTATACGTTATACGTTATACGTTATACGTTATACGTTATACGTTATACGTTATACGTTATACGTTATACGTTATACGTTATACGTTATACGTTATACGTTATACGTTATACGTTATACGTTATACGTTATACGTTATACGTTATACGTTATACGTTTGACGTTATACGCTATACGGTATACGTTATGCGTTATTCGCTATACGTTATGCGTTATAGGATATACGTTTGCATTATAGGATATACGTTATACGTGATACGTTGTACGTTATACGTTATACGTTATACGTTATACGTTATACGTTATACGTTATACGTTATACGTTATACGTTGTACGTTATGCGTTAAACATTATACGTTATACGATATACGTTATACGTTATACGTTATGCGTTATAGCATATACCTTATTCGTTATACGTTATACGTTATACGTTATACGTTATACGTTATACGTTATACGTTTTACGTTATACGTTATACGTTATACGATATACGTTATACGTTATACGTTATGCGTTATAGGATATACGTTATACGTTATACGTTATACGTTATACGTTATACGTTATACGTTATACGTTATACGTTATACGTTATACGTTATACGTTATACGTTATACGTTGTACGTTATACGTTATACGTTATACGTTATACGTTACTCGTTATACGTTATACGTTATACGTTATACGTTATACGTTATACGATATACGTTATACGTTATACGTTACTCGTTATACGTAATATGTAATATGTTTTACGTTATAAGTTATACGTTATACGTTATACGTTATACGTTATACGTTATACGTTATACGTTATACGTTATACGTTATACGTTATACGTTATACGTTATACGTTATACGTTATACGTTATACGTTATACGTTATACGTTATACGTTATACGTTATACGTTATACGTTATACGTTATACGTTATACGTTATACGTTATACGTTATACGTTATACGTTATACGTTATACGTTATACGTTATACGTTATACGTTATACGTTATACGTTATACGTTATACGTTATACGTTATACGTTATACGTTATACGTTATACGTTATACGTTATACGTTATACGGTATACGTTATACGTTATACGTTACTCGTTATACGTAATATGTAATACGTTTTACGTTATAAGTTGTACGTTATACGTTATACGTTATACGTTATACGTTATACGTTATACGTTATGCGTTATACGTTATACGTTATACGGTATACGTTGTGCGTTATACGTTATACGTTAGACGCTAAACGTTATACGTTATACGTTTTACGTTATACGATATACGTTATACGTTATACGTTATACGTTATACGTTATACGTTATACGTTATACGTTATACGTTATACGTTATACGTTATACGTTATGCGTTATAGGATATACGTTATACGTTATACGTTATACGTTATACGTTATACGTTATATGTTATACGTTATACGTTATACGTTATACGTTATACGTTATACGTTATACGTTATACGTTATACGTTATACGTTATACGTTATACGTTATACGTTATACGTTATACGTTATACGTTATACGTTATACGTTATACGTTATACGTTATACGTTATACGTTATACGTTATACGTTATACGTTATACGTTATACGTTATACGTTATACGTTATACGTTATACGTTATACGTTATACGTTATACGTTATACGTTATACGTTATACGTTATACGTTATACGTTTGACGTTATACGCTATACGGTATACGTTATGCGTTATTCGCTATACGTTATGCGTTATAGGATATACGTTATGCATTATAGGATATACGTTATGCATTATAGGATATACGTTATACGTGATACGTTGTACGTTATACGTTGTACGTTATACGTTATACGTTATACGTTATACGTTGTACGTTATGCGTTAAACATTATACGTTATACGATATACGTTATACGTTATACGTTATGCGTTATAGCATATACCTTATTCGTTATACGTTATACGTTATGCGTTATAGCATATACCTTATTCGTTATACGTTATACGTTATACGTTATACGTTATACGTTATACGTTATACGTTATACGTTATACGTTATACGTTATACGTTATACGTTATACGTTATACGTTATACGTTATACGTTATACGTTATACGTTATACGTTATACGTTATACGTTATACGTTATACGTTATACGTTATACGTTATACGTTATACGTTATACGTTATACGTTATACGTTAAACGTTATACGTTATACGTTATACGTTATACGTTATACGTTATACGTTATACGTTATACGTTATACGTTATACGTTATACGTTATACGTTATACGTTAAACGTTATACGTTATACGTTATACGTTATACGATATACGTTATACGTTAAACGTTGTACGTTATAGGTTATACGTTATACGTTATACGTTATACGTTATACGTTATACGTTAAACGTTATACGTTATACGTTATACGTTATACGTTATACGTTATACGTTATACGTTATACGTTATACGTTATACGTTATACGTTATACGCTATACGTTATACGTTATACGTTATACGTTATACGTTATACGTTATACGTTATACGTTATACGTTATACGTTATACGTTATACGTTATACGTTATACGTTATACGTTATACGTTATACGTTATACGTTATACGTTATACGTTATACGTTATACGTTATACGTTATACGTTATACGTTATACGTTATACGTTATACGTTATACGTTATACGTTATACGTTATACGTTATACGTTTGACGTTATACGCTATACGGTATACGTTATGCGTTATTCGCTATACGTTATGCGTTATAGGATATACGTTATGCATTATAGGATATACGTTATGCATTATAGGATATACGTTATACGTGATACGTTGTACGTTATACGTTATACGTTATACGTTATACGTTATACGTTATACGTTGTACGTTATGCGTTAAACATTATACGTTATACGATATACGTTATACGTTATACGTTATACGTTATACGTTATACGTTATACGTTATACGTTATAAGTTATACGTTATACGTTATACGTTATAGGTCATACCTTATACGTGATACGTCATACGTTATACGTTATACGTTATACGTTATTCGTTATACGTTATACGTTATACGTTATACGTCATACGTTAGACGTTATAGGTTATACGTAATACGTAATACGTTATACGATATACGTTATAGGTTACACGTTATACGTTATACGCTATACGTTATAAGTTATACGTTATACGTTATACGTTATACGTTATACGTTATACGTTAAACGTTATACGTTATACGTTATACGTTATACGTTATACGTTATACGTTATACGTTATACGTTATACGTTATACGTTATACGTTGTACGTTATACGTTAAACGTTAGACGTTATATGTTATACGTTATACGTTGTACGTTATACGTTATATGTAATATGTAATACGTTATACGTTTTACGCTATACGTTATACGTTATACGTTATACGTTAAACGTTATACGTTATACGTTATACGTTATACGATATACGTTATACGTTAAACGTTGTACGTTATAGGTTATACGTTATACGTTATACGTTATACGCTATACGTTATACGTTATACGTTATACGTTATACGTTATGCGTTATACGTTATGCGTTATACGTTATACGTTATACGTTATACGTTATACGTTATAAGTTATACGTTATACGTTATACGTTATACGTTATACGTTATACGTTGTACGTTATACGTTATACGTTATACGTTATACGTTATACGTTATACGTTATTCGTTATACGTTATACGTTATACGTTATACGTTGTACGTTATACGTTATACGTTATACGTTATACGTTATACGTTATACGTTATACGTTATACGTTATACGTTATAAGTTATACGTTATACGTTATACGTTATAGGTCATACCTTATACGTGATACGTCATACGTTATACGTTATACGTTATACGTTATTCGTTATACGTTATACGTTATACGTTATACGTTATACGTTATACGTTATACGTTATACGTTATACGTTATACGTTATACGTTATACGTTATTCGTTATACGTTAAACGTTATACGTTATACGTTATACGTTATACGTTATACGCTATACGTTATATGTTGTACGTTATGCGTTATACGTTATGCGTTATACGTTACACGTTATACGTTACACGTTGTACGTTATACGTTATACGTTATACGTTATACGTTATTCGTTATACGTTATACGTTATACGTTATACGTTATACGTTATACGTTATACGTTATACGTTATACGTTATACGTTATACGTTATACGTTATACGTTATACGTTATACGTTATACGTTAAACGTTATACGTTATACGTTATACGTTATACGTTATACGTTATACGTTATACGTTATACGTTATACGTTATACGTTATACGTTATACGTTATACGTTAAACGTTATACGTTATACGTTATACGTTATACGATATACGTTATACGTTAAACGTTGTACGTTATAGGTTATACGTTATACGTTATACGTTATACGTTATACGTTATACGTTAAACGTTATACGTTATACGTTATACGTTATACGTTATACGTTATACGTTATACGTTATACGTTATACGTTATACGTTATACGTTATACGTTATACGTTATACGTTATACGTTATACGTTATACGTTATACGTTATACGTTATACGTTAT
The DNA here is from genome assembly GCF_051014685.1 of Ptiloglossa arizonensis. Lineage (NCBI taxonomy): Eukaryota > Metazoa > Arthropoda > Insecta > Hymenoptera > Colletidae > Ptiloglossa > Ptiloglossa arizonensis. The sequence continues at coordinate 832,029 of NW_027478494.1, forward strand.
ACGTTATACGTTATACGTTATACGTTATACGTTATACGTTATACGTTATACGTTATACGTTATACGTTATACGTTATACGTTATACGTTATACGTTATACGTTATACGTTATACGTTATACGTTATACGTTATACGTTATACGTTATACGTTATACGTTATACGTTATACGTTATACGTTATACGTTATACGTTATACGTTATACGTTATACGTTTGACGTTATACGCTATACGGTATACGTTATGCGTTATTCGCTATACGTTATGCGTTATAGGATATACGTTATGCATTATAGGATATACGTTATGCATTATAGGATATACGTTATACGTGATACGTTGTACGTTATACGTTATACGATATACGTTATACGTTATACGTTATGCGTTATAGCATATACCTTATTCGTTATACGTTATACGTTATACGTTATACGTTATACGTTATACGTTATACGTTATACGTTATACGTTATACGTTATACGTTATACGTTATACGTTATACGTTATACGTTATACGTTATACGTTATACGTTATACGTTATACGTTATACGTTATACGTTATACGTTATACGTTATACGTTATACGTTATACGTTATACGTTATACGTTATACGTTATACGTTATGCGTTATACGTTATACGTTATACGTTATACGTTATACGTTATACGTTATACGTTATACGTTATACGTTATACGTTATACGTTATACGTTATACGTTGTACGTTATACGTTATACGTTATACGTTATACGTTATACGTTATACGTTATACGTTATACGTTATGCGTTATAGGATATACGTTATACGTTATACGTTATACGTTATACGTTATACGTTGTACGTTATACGTTATACGTTATACGTTATACGTTATACGTTATACGTTATACGTTATACGTTATGCGTTATAGGATATACGTTATACGTTATACGTTATACGTTATACGTTATACGTTATACGTTATACGTTATACGTTATACGTTATACGTTATACGTTATACGTTATACGTTATACGTTATACGTTATACGTTATACGTTATACGTTATACGTTATACGTTATACGTTATACGTTATACGTTATACGTTATACGTTATACGTTATACGTTATACGTTATACGTTATACGTTATACGTTATACGTTATACGTTATACGTTATACGTTATACGTTATACGTTATACGTTATACGTTATACGTTATACGTTATACGTTATACGTTATACGTTATACGTTATACGTTATACGTTATACGTTATACGTTATACGTTATACGTTATACGTTATACGTTATACGTTTGACGTTATACGCTATACGGTATACGTTATGCGTTATTCGCTATACGTTATGCGTTATAGGATATACGTTATGCATTATAGGATATACGTTATGCATTATAGGATATACGTTATACGTGATACGTTGTACGTTATACGTTATACGATATACGTTATACGTTATACGTTATGCGTTATAGCATATACCTTATTCGTTATACGTTATACGTTATACGTTATACGTTATACGTTATACGTTATACGTTATACGTTATACGTTATACGTTATACGTTATACGTTATACGTTATACGTTATACGTTATACGTTATACGTTATACGTTATACGTTATACGTTATACGTTATACGTTATACGTTATACGTTATACGTTATACGTTATACGTTATACGTTATACGTTGTACGTTATACGTTATACGTTATACGTTATACGTTATACGTTATACGTTATACGTTATACGTTATGCGTTATAGGATATACGTTATACGTTATACGTTATACGTTATACGTTATACGTTATACGTTATACGTTATACGTTATACGTTATACGTTATACGTTATACGTTATACGTTATACGTTATACGTTATACGTTATACGTTATACGTTATACGTTATACGTTATACGTTATACGTTATACGTTATACGTTATACGTTATACGTTATACGTTAAACGTTATACGTTATACGTTATACGTTATACGTTATACGTTATACGTTATACGTTATACGTTATACGTTATACGTTATACGTTATACGTTATACGTTAAACGTTATACGTTATACGTTATACGTTATACGATATACGTTATACGTTAAACGTTGTACGTTATAGGTTATACGTTATACGTTATACGTTATACGTTATACGTTATACGTTAAACGTTATACGTTATACGTTATACGTTATACGTTATACGTTATACGTTATACGTTATACGTTATACGTTATACGTTATACGTTATACGTTATACGTTATACGTTATACGTTATACGTTATACGTTATACGTTATACGTTATACGTTATACGTTATACGTTATACGTTATACGTTTGACGTTTGACGTTATACGCTATACGGTATACGTTATGCGTTATTCGCTATACGTTATGCGTTATAGGATATACGTTATGCATTATAGGATATACGTTATACGTGATACGTTGTACGTTATACGTTATACGTTATACGTTATACGTTATACGTTATACGTTATACGTTATACGTTATACGTTATACGTTGTACGTTATGCGTTAAACATTATACGTTATACGATATACGTTATACGTTATACGTTATGCGTTATAGCATATACCTTATTCGTTATACGTTATACGTTATACGTTATACGTTATACGTTATACGTTATACGTTATACGTTATACGTTATACGTTATACGTTATACGTTATACGTTATACGTTATACGTTATACGTTATACGTTATACGTTATACGTTATACGTTATACGTTATACGTTATACGTTATACGTTATACGTTATACGTTATACGTTTGACGTTATACGCTATACGGTATACGTTATGCGTTATTCGCTATACGTTATGCGTTATAGGATATACGTTATGCATTATAGGATATACGTTATACGTGATACGTTGTACGTTATACGTTATACGTTATACGTTATACGTTATACGTTATACGTTATACGTTATACGTTATACGTTGTACGTTATGCGTTAAACATTATACGTTATACGATATACGTTATACGTTATACGTTATGCGTTATAGCATATACCTTATTCGTTATACGTTATACGTTATACGTTATACGTTATACGTTATACGTTATACGTTATACGTTTTACGTTATACGTTATACGTTATACGATATACGTTATACGTTATACGTTATGCGTTATAGGATATACGTTATACGTTATACGTTATACGTTATACGTTATACGTTATACGTTATACGTTATACGTTATACGTTATACGTTATACGTTATACGTTGTACGTTATACGTTATACGTTATACGTTATACGTTACTCGTTATACGTTATACGTTATACGTTATACGTTATACGTTATACGATATACGTTATACGTTATACGTTACTCGTTATACGTAATATGTAATACGTTTTACGTTATACGTTATACGTTATACGTTATACGTTATACGTTATACGTTATACGTTATACGTTATACGTTATACGTTATACGTTATACGTTATACGTTATACGTTATACGTTATACGTTATACGTTATACGTTATACGTTATACGGTATACGTTATACGTTATACGTTACTCGTTATACGTAATATGTAATACGTTTTACGTTATAAGTTGTACGTTATACGTTATACGTTATACGTTATACGTTATACGTTATACGTTATGCGTTATACGTTATACGTTATACGGTATACGTTGTGCGTTATACGTTATACGTTAGACGCTAAACGTTATACGTTATACGTTTTACGTTATACGTTATACGTTATACGATATACGTTATACGTTATACGTTATACGTTATACGTTATACGTTATACGTTATACGTTATACGTTATACGTTATACGTTATACGTTATACGTTATGCGTTATAGGATATACGTTATACGTTATACGTTATACGTTATACGTTATACGTTATACGTTATACGTTATACGTTATACGTTATACGTTATACGTTATACGTTATACGTTATACGTTATACGTTATACGTTATACGTTATACGTTATACGTTATACGTTATACGTTATACGTTATACGTTATACGTTATACGTTATACGTTATACGTTATACGTTATACGTTATACGTTATACGTTATACGTTATACGTTATACGTTATACGTTATACGTTATACGTTATACGTTATACGTTATACGTTATACGTTATACGTTATACGTTATACGTTATACGTTATACGTTTGACGTTATACGCTATACGGTATACGTTATGCGTTATTCGCTATACGTTATGCGTTATAGGATATACGTTATGCATTATAGGATATACGTTATGCATTATAGGATATACGTTATACGTGATACGTTGTACGTTATACGTTGTACGTTATACGTTATATGTTATACGTTATACGTTGTACGTTATGCGTTAAACATTATACGTTATACGATATACGTTATACGTTATACGTTATGCGTTATAGCATATACCTTATTCGTTATACGTTATACGTTATACGTTATACGTTATACGTTATACGTTATACGTTATACGTTATACGTTATACGTTATACGTTATACGTTATACGTTATACGTTATACGTTATACGTTATACGTTATACGTTATACGTTATACGTTATACGTTATACGTTATACGTTATACGTTATACGTTATACGTTATACGTTATACGTTATACGTTATACGTTATACGTTATACGTTATACGTTATACGTTAAACGTTATACGTTATACGTTATACGTTATACGTTATACGTTATACGTTATACGTTATACGTTATACGTTATACGTTATACGTTATACGTTATACGTTATACGTTAAACGTTATGCGTTATACGTTATACGTTATACGATATACGTTATACGTTAAACGTTGTACGTTATAGGTTATACGTTATACGTTATACGTTATACGTTATACGTTATACGTTAAACGTTATACGTTATACGTTATACGTTATACGTTATACGTTATACGTTATACGTTATACGTTATACGTTATACGTTATACGTTATACGCTATACGTTATACGTTATACGTTATACGTTATACGTTATACGTTATACGTTATACGTTATACGTTATACGTTATACGTTATACGTTATACGTTATACGTTATACGTTATACGTTATACGTTATACGTTATACGTTATACGTTATACGTTATACGTTATACGTTATACGTTATACGTTATACGTTATACGTTATACGTTATACGTTATACGTTATACGTTTGACGTAATACGCTATACGGTATACGTTATGCGTTATTCGCTATACGTTATGCGTTATAGGATATACGTTATGCATTATAGGATATACGTTATGCATTATAGGATATACGTTATACGTGATACGTTGTACGTTATACGTTATACGTTATACGTTATACGTTATACGTTATACGGTATACGTTATGCGTTATACGTTATACGTTATACGTTATACGTTATACGTTATACGTTTTACGTTTTACGTTATACGTTATACGTTATACGTTATACGTTATACGTTATACGTTATACGTTATACGTTATACGTTATACGTTATACGTTATACGTTATACGTTAAACGTTATACGTTATACGTTATACGTTATACGATATACGTTATACGTTAAACGTTGTACGTTATAGGTTATACGTTATACGTTAGACGCTAAACGTTATACGTTATACGTTTTACGTTATACGTTATACGTTATACGATATACGTTATACGTTATACGTTATACGTTATACGTTATACGTTATACGTTATGCGTTATACGTTATACGTTATACGTTATACGTTATACGTTATAAGTTATACGTTATACGTTATACGTTATACGTTATACGTTATACGTTATACGTTATACGTTATACGTTATACGTTATACGTTATACGTTATACGTTATACGTTATACGTTATACGTTATACGTTATACGTTATACGTTATACGTTATACGTTATACGTTATACGTTATACGTTATACGTTTGACGTTATACGCTATACGGTATACGTTATGCGTTATTCGCTATACGTTATGCGTTATAGGATATACGTTATGCATTATAGGATATACGTTATGCATTATAGGATATACGTTATACGTGATACGTTGTACGTTATACGTTGTACGTTATACGTTATATGTTATACGTTATACGTTGTACGTTATGCGTTAAACATTATACGTTATACGATATACGTTATACGTTATACGTTATGCGTTATAGCATATACCTTATTCGTTATACGTTATACGTTATACGTTATACGTTATACGTTATACGTTATACGTTATACGTTATACGTTATACGTTATACGTTATACGTTATACGTTATACGTTATACGTTATACGTTATACGTTATACGTTATACGTTATACGTTATACGTTATACGTTATACGTTATACGTTATACGTTATACGTTATACGTTATACGTTATACGTTATACGTTATACGTTATACGTTATACGTTATACGTTAAACGTTATACGTTATACGTTATACGTTATACGTTATACGTTATACGTTATACGTTATACGTTATACGTTATACGTTATACGTTATACGTTATACGTTAAACGTTATGCGTTATACGTTATACGTTATACGATATACGTTATACGTTAAACGTTGTACGTTATAGGTTATACGTTATACGTTATACGTTATACGTTATACGTTATACGTTAAACGTTATACGTTATACGTTATACGTTATACGTTATACGTTATACGTTATACGTTATACGTTATACGTTATACGTTATACGTTATACGCTATACGTTATACGTTATACGTTATACGTTATACGTTATACGTTATACGTTATACGTTATACGTTATACGTTATACGTTATACGTTATACGTTATACGTTATACGTTATACGTTATACGTTATACGTTATACGTTATACGTTATACGTTATACGTTATACGTTATACGTTATACGTTATACGTTATACGTTATACGTTATACGTTTGACGTTATACGCTATACGGTATACGTTATGCGTTATTCGCTATACGTTATGCGTTATAGGATATACGTTATGCATTATAGGATATACGTTATGCATTATAGGATATACGTTATACGTGATACGTTGTACGTTATACGTTATACGTTATACGTTATACGTTATACGTTATACGTTGTACGTTATGCGTTAAACATTATACGTTATACGATATACGTTATACGTTATACGTTATACGTTATACGTTATACGTTATACGTTATACGTTATAAGTTATACGTTATACGTTATACGTTATAGGTCATACCTTATACGTGATACGTCATACGTTATACGTTATACGTTATACGTTATTCGTTATACGTTATACGTTATACGTTATACGTCATACGTTAGACGTTATAGGTTATACGTAATACGTAATACGTTATACGATATACGTTATAGGTTACACGTTATACGTTATACGTTATACGTTATAAGTTATACGTTATACGTTATACGTTATACGTTATACGTTATACGTTATACGTTATACGTTATACGTTATACGTTATACGTTATACGTTATACGTTATACGTTATACGTTATACGTTATACGTTATACGTTATACGTTATACGTTATACGTTGTACGTTATACGTTAAACGTTAGACGTTATATGTTATACGTTATACGTTGTACGTTATACGTTATATGTAATATGTAATACGTTATACGTTTTACGCTATACGTTATACGTTATACGTTATACGTTAAACGTTATACGTTATACGTTATACGTTATACGATATACGTTATACGTTAAACGTTGTACGTTATAGGTTATACGTTATACGTTATACGTTATACGCTATACGTTATACGTTATACGTTATACGTTATACGTTATGCGTTATACGTTATGCGTTATACGTTATACGTTATACGTTATACGTTATACGTTATAAGTTATACGTTATACGTTATACGTTATACGTTATACGTTATACGTTGTACGTTATACGTTATACGTTATACGTTATACGTTATACGTTATACGTTATTCGTTATACGTTATACGTTATACGTTGTACGTTATACGTTATACGTTATACGTTATACGTTATACGTTATACGTTATTCGTTATACGTTATACGTTATACGTTATACGTTATACGTTATACGTTATACGTTATACGCTATACGTTATACGTTATACGTTATACGTTATACGTTATACGTTATACGTTATACGTTATACGTTATACGTTATACGTTATACGTTATACGTTATACGTTATACGTTATACGTTATACGTTATACGTTATACGTTATACGTTATACGTTATACGTTATACGTTATACGTTATACGTTATACGTTATACGTTATACGTTATACGTTATACGTTATACGTTATACGTTTGACGTTATACGCTATACGGTATACGTTATGCGTTATTCGCTATACGTTATGCGTTATAGGATATACGTTATGCATTATAGGATATACGTTATGCATTATAGGATATACGTTATACGTGATACGTTGTACGTTATACGTTATACGTTATACGTTATACGTTATACGTTATACGTTGTACGTTATGCGTTAAACATTATACGTTATACGATATACGTTATACGTTATACGTTATGCGTTATAGCATATACCTTATTCGTTATACGTTATACGTTATACGTTATACGTTATACGTTATACGTTATACGTTATACGTTATACGTTATACGTTATACGTTATACGTTATACGTTATACGTTATACGTTATACGTTATACGTTATACGTTATACGTTATACGTTATACGTTATACGTTATACGTTATACGTTATACGTTATACGTTATACGTTATACGTTATACGTTATACGTTATACGTTAAACGTTATACGTTATACGTTATACGTTATACGTTATACGTTATACGTTATACGTTATACGTTATACGTTATACGTTATACGTTATACGTTATACGTTATACGTCATACGTTAGACGTTATAGGTTATACGTAATACGTAATACGTTATACGATATACGTTATAGGTTACACGTTATACGTTATACGTTATACGTTATAAGTTATACGTTATACGTTATACGTTATACGTTATACGTTATACGTTATACGTTATACGTTATACGTTATACGTTATACGTTATACGTTATACGTTATACGTTATACGTTATACGTTATACGTTATACGTTATACGTTGTACGTTATACGTTAAACGTTAGACGTTATATGTTATACGTTATACGTTGTACGTTATACGTTATATGTAATATGTAATACGTTATACGTTTTACGCTATACGTTATACGTTATACGTTATACGTTAAACGTTATACGTTATACGTTATACGTTATACGATATACGTTATACGTTAAACGTTGTACGTTATAGGTTATACGTTATACGTTATACGTTATACGTTATACGTTATACGTTAAACGTTATACGTTATACGTTATACGTTATACGTTATACGTTATACGTTATACGTTATACGTTGTACGTTATACGTTGTACGTTATACGTTGTATGTAATACGTTATACGTTATACGTTATACGTTATACGTTATACGTTATACGTTATACGTTACACGTCATACGTTATACGTTATACGTTATACGTTATACGTTATACGTTATACGTTATATGTTATTCGTTATACGTTATACGTTATACGTTATACGTTATACGTTATACGTTATACGTTATACGTTATACGTTATACGTTATACGTTATACGCTATACGTAATGCGTTATAGGTCACACCTTATACGTGATACGTCATACGCTATACGTTATACGTGATACGTTATACGTTATACGTTATACGTTATACGTTATACGTTGTACGTTATACGTTAAACGTTAGACGTTATATGTTATACGTTATACGTTGTACGTTATACGTTATATGTAATATGTAATACGTTATACGTTATACGCTATACGTTATACGTTATACGTTATACGTTATACGTTATGCGTTATACGTTATGCGTTATACGTTATACGTTATACGTTATACGTTATACGTTATAAGTTATACGTTATACGTTATACGTTATACGTTATACGTTATACGTTGTACGTTATACGTTATACGTTATACGTTATACGTTATACGTTATACGTTATTCGTTATACGTTATACGTTATACGTTATACGTTGTACGTTATACGTTATACGTTATACGTTATACGTTATACGTTATACGTTATACGTTATACGTTATACGTTATAAGTTATACGTTATACGTTATACGTTATAGGTCATACCTTATACGTGATACGTCATACGTTATACGTTATACGTTATACGTTATTCGTTATACGTTATACGTTATACGTTATACGTTATACGTTATACGTTATACGTTATACGTTATACGTTATACGTTATACGTTATTCGTTATACGTTAAACGTTATACGTTATACGTTATACGTTATACGTTATACGCTATACGTTATATGTTGTACGTTATGCGTTATACGTTATGCGTTATACGTTACACGTTATACGTTACACGTTGTACGTTATACGTTATACGTTATACGTTATACGTTATTCGTTATACGTTATACGTTATACGTTATACGTTATACGTTATACGTTATACGTTATACGTTATACGTTATACGTTGTACGTTATACGTTGTACGTTATACGTTGTACGTTATACGTTATACGTTATACGTTATACGTTATACGTTATACGTTATACGTTATACGTTATACGTTGTACGTTATACGTTGTACGTTATACGTTATACGTTATACGTTATACGTTATACGTTATACGTTATACGTTATACGTTATACGTTATACGTTATACGTTATACGTTATACGTTATACGTTATACGTTACTCGTTATACGTAATATGTAATACGTTTTACGTTATAAGTTATACGTTATACGTTATACGTTATACGTTATACGTTATACGTTATACGTTATACGTTATACGTTATACGTTATACGTTATACGTTATACGTTATACGTTATACGTTACGCGTTATACGCTATACGTTATGCGTTATAGGTCATACCTTATACTTGATACGTCATACGTTATACGTTATACGTTATACGTTATTCGTTATACGTTATACGTAATACGTTATACGTTATACGTTATACGATATACGTTATACGTTATACGTTATACGTTATACGTTATACGTTAAACGTTATACGTTATACGTTATACGTTATACGTTATACGCTATACGTTATACGTTATACGTTATACGTTATACGTTATACGTTATACGTTATACGTTATACGTTATACGTTATACGTTATACGTTATACGTTATACGTTATACGTTATACGTTATACGTTATACGTTATACGTTATACGTTATACGTTATACGTTATACGTTGTACGTTATACGTTAAACGTTAGACGTTATATGTTATACGTTATACGTTGTACGTTATACGTTATATGTAATATGTAATACGTTATACGTTTTACGCTATACGTTATACGTTATACGTTATACGTTAAACGTTATACGTTATACGTTATACGTTATACGATATACGTTATACGTTAAACGTTGTACGTTATAGGTTATACGTTATACGTTATACGTTATACGCTATACGTTATACGTTATACGTTATACGTTATACGTTATGCGTTATACGTTATGCGTTATACGTTATACGTTATACGTTATACGTTATACGTTATAAGTTATACGTTATACGTTATACGTTATACGTTATACGTTATACGTTGTACGTTATACGTTATACGTTATACGTTATACGTTATACGTTATACGTTATTCGTTATACGTTATACGTTATACGTTATACGTTGTACGTTATACGTTATACGTTATACGTTATACGTTATACGTTATACGTTATACGTTATACGTTATACGTTATAAGTTATACGTTATACGTTATACGTTATAGGTCATACCTTATACGTGATACGCCATACGTTATACGTTATACGTTATACGTTATTCGTTATACGTTATACGTTATACGTTATACGTTATACGTTATACGTTATACGTTATACGTTATACGTTATACGTTATACGTTATACGTTATTCGTTATACGTTAAACGTTATACGTTATACGTTATACGTTATACGTTATACGTTATACGCTATACGTTATACGTTGTACGTTATGCGTTATACGTTATGCGTTATACGTTACACGTTATACGTTACACGTTGTACGTTATACGTTATACGTTATACGTTATACGTTATTCGTTATACGTTATACGTTATACGTTATACGTTATACGTTATACGTTATACGTTATACGTTATACGTTATACGTTATACGTTATACGTTATACGTTATACGTTATAAGTTATACGTTAAACGTTATACGTTATACGTTATACGTTATACGTTATACGTTATACGTTATACGTTATACGTTATACGTTATACGTTATACGTTATACGTTATACGTTATACGTTATACGTTATACGTTATACGTTATACGTTATACGTTATACGTTATACGTTATACGTTATACGTTATACGTTATACGTTATACGTTATACGTTATACGTTATACGTTATACGTTATACGTTATACGTTATACGTTATACGTTATACGTTATACGTTATACGTTATACGTTATACGTTATACGTTATACGTTATACGTTATACGTTATACGTTATACGTTATACGTTATACGTTATACGTTATACGTTATACGTTATACGTTTGACGTTATACGCTATACGGTATACGTTATGCGTTATTCGCTATACGTTATGCGTTATAGGATATACGTTATGCATTATAGGATATACGTTATGCATTATAGGATATACGTTATACGTGATACGTTGTACGTTATACGTTATACGATATACGTTATACGTTATACGTTATGCGTTATAGCATATACCTTATTCGTTATACGTTATACGTTATACGTTATACGTTATACGTTATACGTTATACGTTATACGTTATACGTTATACGTTATACGTTATACGTTATACGTTATACGTTATACGTTATACGTTATACGTTATACGTTATACGTTATACGTTATACGTTATACGTTATACGTTATACGTTATACGTTATACGTTATACGTTATACGTTATACGTTATACGTTATACGTTATACGTTATACGTTATACGTTATACGTTGTACGTTATACGTTATACGTTATACGTTATACGTTATACGTTATACGTTATACGTTATACGTTATGCGTTATAGGATATACGTTATACGTTATACGTTATACGTTATACGTTATACGTTATACGTTATACGTTATACGTTATACGTTATACGTTATACGTTATACGTTATACGTTATACGTTATACGTTATACGTTATACGTTATACGTTATACGTTATACGTTATACGTTATACGTTATACGTTAAACGTTATACGTTATACGTTATACGTTATACGTTATACGTTATACGTTATACGTTATACGTTATACGTTATACGTTATACGTTATACGTTATACGTTAAACGTTATACGTTATACGTTATACGTTATACGATATACGTTATACGTTAAACGTTGTACGTTATAGGTTATACGTTATACGTTATACGTTATACGTTATACGTTATACGTTAAACGTTATACGTTATACGTTATACGTTATACGTTATACGTTATACGTTATACGTTATACGTTATACGTTATACGTTATACGTTATACGCTATACGTTATACGTTATACGTTATACGTTATACGTTATACGTTATACGTTATACGTTATACGTTATACGTTATACGTTATACGTTATACGTTATACGTTATACGTTATACGTTATACGTTATACGTTATACGTTATACGTTATACGTTATACGTTATACGTTATACGTTATACGTTATACGTTATACGTTATACGTTATACGTTTGACGTTATACGCTATACGGTATACGTTATGCGTTATTCGCTATACGTTATGCGTTATAGGATATACGTTATGCATTATAGGATATACGTTATGCATTATAGGATATACGTTATACGTGATACGTTGTACGTTATACGTTATACGTTATACGTTATACGTTATACGTTATACGTTGTACGTTATGCGTTAAACATTATACGTTATACGATATACGTTATACGTTATACGTTATGCGTTATAGCATATACCTTATTCGTTATACGTTATACGTTATACGTTATACGTTATACGTTATACGTTATACGTTATACGTTATACGTTATACGTTATACGTTATACGTTATACGTTATACGTTATACGTTATACGTTATACGTTATACGTTATACGTTATACGTTATACGTTATACGTTATACGTTATACGTTATACGTTATACGTTATACGTTATACGTTATACGTTATACGTTATACGTTAAACGTTATACGTTATACGTTATACGTTATACGTTATACGTTATACGTTATACGTTATACGTTATACGTTATACGTTATACGTTATACGTTATACGTTATACGTCATACGTTAGACGTTATAGGTTAGACGTTATAGGTTATACGTAATACGTAATACGTTATACGATATACGTTATAGGTTACACGTTATACGTTATACGTTATACGTTATAAGTTATACGTTATACGTTATACGTTATACGTTATACGTTATACGTTATACGTTATACGTTATACGTTATACGTTATACGTTATACGTTATACGTTATACGTTATACGTTATACGTTATACGTTATACGTTATACGTTGTACGTTATACGTTAAACGTTAGACGTTATATGTTATACGTTATACGTTGTACGTTATACGTTATATGTAATATGTAATACGTTATACGTTTTACGCTATACGTTATACGTTATACGTTATACGTTAAACGTTATACGTTATACGTTATACGTTATACGATATACGTTATACGTTAAACGTTGTACGTTATAGGTTATACGTTATACGTTATACGATATACGTTATACGTTATACGTTAAACGTTATACGTTATACGTTATACGTTATACGTTATACGTTATACGTTATACGTTATACGTTGTACGTTATACGTTGTACGTTATACGTTGTATGTAATACGTTATACGTTATACGTTATACATTATACGTTATACGTTATACGTTATACGTTACACGTCATACGTTATACGTTATACGTTATACGTTATACGTTATACGTTATACGTTATATGTTATTCGTTATACGTTATACGTTATACGTTATACGTTATACGTTATACGTTATACGTTATACGTTATACGTTATACGTTATACGTTATACGCTATACGTAATGCGTTATAGGTCACACCTTATACGTGATACGTCATACGCTATACGTTATACGTGATACGTTATACGTTATACGTTATACGTTATACGTTATACGTTGTACGTTATACGTTAAACGTTAGACGTTATATGTTATACGTTATACGTTGTACGTTATACGTTATATGTAATATGTAATACGTTATACGTTATACGCTATACGTTATACGTTATACGTTATACGTTATACGTTATGCGTTATACGTTATGCGTTATACGTTATACGTTATACGTTATACGTTATACGTTATAAGTTATACGTTATACGTTATACGTTATACGTTATACGTTATACGTTGTACGTTATACGTTATACGTTATACGTTATACGTTATACGTTATACGTTATTCGTTATACGTTATACGTTATACGTTATACGTTGTACGTTATACGTTATACGTTATACGTTATACGTTATACGTTATACGTTATACGTTATACGTTATACGTTATAAGTTATACGTTATACGTTATACGTTATAGGTCATACCTTATACGTGATACGTCATACGTTATACGTTATACGTTATACGTTATTCGTTATACGTTATACGTTATACGTTATACGTTATACGTTATACGTTATACGTTATACGTTATACGTTATACGTTATACGTTATTCGTTATACGTTAAACGTTATACGTTATACGTTATACGTTATACGTTATACGCTATACGTTATATGTTGTACGTTATGCGTTATACGTTATGCGTTATACGTTACACGTTATACGTTACACGTTGTACGTTATACGTTATACGTTATACGTTATACGTTATTCGTTATACGTTATACGTTATACGTTATACGTTATACGTTATACGTTATACGTTATACGTTATACGTTATACGTTGTACGTTATACGTTGTACGTTATACGTTGTACGTTATACGTTATACGTTATACGTTATACGTTATACGTTATACGTTATACGTTATACGTTATACGTTGTACGTTATACGTTGTACGTTATACGTTATACGTTATACGTTATACGTTATACGTTATACGTTATACGTTATACGTTATACGTTATACGTTATACGTTATACGTTATACGTTATACGTTATACGTTACTCGTTATACGTAATATGTAATACGTTTTACGTTATAAGTTATACGTTATACGTTATACGTTATACGTTATACGTTATACGTTATACGTTATACGTTATACGTTATACGTTATACGTTATACGTTATACGTTATACGTTATACGTTATACGTTACGCGTTATACGCTATACGTTATGCGTTATAGGTCATACCTTATACTTGATACGTCATACGTTATACGTTATACGTTATACGTTATTCGTTATACGTTATACGTAATACGTTATACGTTATACGTTATACGATATACGTTATACGTTATACGTTATACGTTATACGTTATACGTTAAACGTTATACGTTATACGTTATACGTTATACGTTATACGCTATACGTTATACGTTGTACGTTATGCGTTATACGTTATGCGTTATACTTTATACGTTATACGTTATACGTTGTACGTTATACGTTATACGTTATACGTTATACGTTATACGTTATACGTTATTCGTTATACGTTATACGTTATACGTTATACGTTATACGTTATACGTTATACGTTATACGTTATACGTCATACGTTATACGTTATACGTTATACGTTATACATTATACGTTATACGTTATACGTTATACGTTATTAGTTATACGTCATACGTTATACGTTATACGTTATACGTCATACGTTATACGTTATACGTTATACGTTATACGTTATACGTTATACGTTATACGTTATACGTTATACGTTATACGTTATACGTTATACGTTATACGTTTTACGGTATACGTTATACGTTGTACGTTATACGTTGTACGTTATACGTTGTACGTTATACGTTGTACGTTATACGTTGTACGTTATACGTTATACGTTATACGTTATACGTTATACGTTATACGTTACACGTTATACGTTATACGTTATACGTTATACGTTATACGTTATACGTTGTACGTTATACGTTATACGTTATACGTTATACGTTATACGTTATTCGTTATACGTTATACGTTATACGTTATACGTTATACGTTATACGTTATACGTTATACGTTATACGTCATACGTTATACGTTATACGTTATACGTTATACATTATACGTTATACGTTATACGTTATACGTTATTAGTTATACGTCATACGTTATACGTTATACGTTATACGTCATACGTTATACGTTATACGTTATACGTTATACGTTATACGTTATACGTTATACGTTATACGTTATACGTTATACGTTATACGTTATACGTTATACGTTTTACGTTATACGTTATACGTTGTACGTTATACGTTGTACGTTATACGTTGTACGTTATACGTTGTACGTTATACGTTGTACGTTATACGTTATACGTTAT
This sequence comes from Ptiloglossa arizonensis, assembly GCF_051014685.1. Taxonomy (NCBI): domain Eukaryota; kingdom Metazoa; phylum Arthropoda; class Insecta; order Hymenoptera; family Colletidae; genus Ptiloglossa; species Ptiloglossa arizonensis. The sequence continues at coordinate 849,837 of NW_027478494.1, forward strand.
ACGTTATACGTTATACGTTATACGTTACACGTTATACGTTATACGTTATACGTTATACGTTATACGTTATACGTAAAATGTAATACGTTTTACGTTATAAGTTATACGTTATACGTTAAACGTTATTCGTTATACGTTATACGTTATACGTTATACGCTATACGTTATACGTTGTACGTTATGCGTTATACGTTATGCGTTATACGTTATACGTTATACGTTATACGTTATACGTTATACGTTATACGTTATACGTTATACGTTATACGTTATACGTTATATGTTTTACGTTATACGTTATACGTTATACGTTATACGTTATACGTTATACGTTATACGTTATACGTTATACGTTATACGTTATACGTTATACGTTATATGTTTTACGTTTTACGTTATAAGTTATACGTTATACGTTAAACGTTATACGTTATACGTTATACGTTATACGTTATACGCTATACGTTATACGTTGTACGTTATGCGTTATACGTTATGCGTTATACGTTATACGTTATACGTTATACGTTATACGTTATACGTTATACGTTATACGTTATACGTTATACGTTATACGTTATACGTTATACGTTGTACGTTATACGTTGTACGTTATACGTTGTACGTTATACGTTGTACGTTATACGTTGTACGTTATACGTTGTACGTTATACGTTATACGTTATACGTTATACGTTATACGTTATACGTTACACGTTATACGTTATACGTTATACGTTATACGTTATACGTTATACGTTATACGTTACTCGTTATACGTTATACGTTACTCGTTATACGTAAAATGTAATACGTTTTACGTTATAAGTTATACGTTATACGTTAAACGTTATTCGTTATACGTTATACGTTATATGTTATACGCTATACGTTATACGTTGTACGTTATGCGTTATACGTTATGCGTTATACGTTATACGTTATACGTTATACGTTATACGTTGTACGTTATACGTTATACGTTATACGTTATACGTTATACGTTATACGTTATACGTTATACGTTATACGTTATAAGTTATACGTTATACGTTATACGTTATAGGTCATACCTTATACGTGATACGTCATACGTTATACGTTATACGTTATACGTTATTCGTTATACGTTATACGTTATACGTTATACGTTATACGTTATACGTTATACGTTATACGTTATACGTTATACGTTATACGTTATTCGTTATACGTTAAACGTTATACGTTATACGTTATACGTTATACGTTATACGCTATACGTTATATGTTGTACGTTATGCGTTATACGTTATGCGTTATACGTTACACGTTATACGTTACACGTTGTACGTTATACGTTATACGTTATACGTTATACGTTATTCGTTATACGTTATACGTTATACGTTATACGTTATACGTTATACGTTATACGTTATACGTTATACGTTATACGTTGTACGTTATACGTTGTACGTTATACGTTGTACGTTATACGTTATACGTTATACGTTATACGTTATACGTTATACGTTATACGTTATACGTTATACGTTGTACGTTATACGTTGTACGTTATACGTTATACGTTATACGTTATACGTTATACGTTATACGTTATACGTTATACGTTATACGTTATACGTTATACGTTATACGTTATACGTTATACGTTATACGTTACTCGTTATACGTAATATGTAATACGTTTTACGTTATAAGTTATACGTTATACGTTATACGTTATACGTTATACGTTATACGTTATACGTTATACGTTATACGTTATACGTTATACGTTATACGTTATACGTTATACGTTATACGTTACGCGTTATACGCTATACGTTATGCGTTATAGGTCATACCTTATACTTGATACGTCATACGTTATACGTTATACGTTATACGTTATTCGTTATACGTTATACGTAATACGTTATACGTTATACGTTATACGATATACGTTATACGTTATACGTTATACGTTATACGTTATACGTTAAACGTTATACGTTATACGTTATACGTTATACGTTATACGCTATACGTTATACGTTGTACGTTATGCGTTATACGTTATGCGTTATACTTTATACGTTATACGTTATACGTTGTACGTTATACGTTATACGTTATACGTTATACGTTATACGTTATACGTTATTCGTTATACGTTATACGTTATACGTTATACGTTATACGTTATACGTTATACGTTATACGTTATACGTCATACGTTATACGTTATACGTTATACGTTATACATTATACGTTATACGTTATACGTTATACGTTATTAGTTATACGTCATACGTTATACGTTATACGTTATACGTCATACGTTATACGTTATACGTTATACGTTATACGTTATACGTTATACGTTATACGTTATACGTTATACGTTATACGTTATACGTTATACGTTATACGTTTTACGGTATACGTTATACGTTGTACGTTATACGTTGTACGTTATACGTTGTACGTTATACGTTGTACGTTATACGTTGTACGTTATACGTTATACGTTATACGTTATACGTTATACGTTATACGTTACACGTTATACGTTATACGTTATACGTTATACGTTATACGTTATACGTTGTACGTTATACGTTATACGTTATACGTTATACGTTATACGTTATTCGTTATACGTTATACGTTATACGTTATACGTTATACGTTATACGTTATACGTTATACGTTATACGTCATACGTTATACGTTATACGTTATACGTTATACATTATACGTTATACGTTATACGTTATACGTTATTAGTTATACGTCATACGTTATACGTTATACGTTATACGTCATACGTTATACGTTATACGTTATACGTTATACGTTATACGTTATACGTTATACGTTATACGTTATACGTTATACGTTATACGTTATACGTTATACGTTTTACGTTATACGTTATACGTTGTACGTTATACGTTGTACGTTATACGTTGTACGTTATACGTTGTACGTTATACGTTGTACGTTATACGTTATACGTTATACGTTATACGTTATACGTTATACGTTACACGTTATACGTTATACGTTATACGTTATACGTTATACGTTATACGTTATACGTTACTCGTTATACGTAAAATGTAATACGTTTTACGTTATAAGTTATACGTTATACGTTAAACGTTATTCGTTATACGTTATACGTTATACGTTATACGCTATACGTTATACGTTGTACGTTATGCGTTATACGTTATGCGTTATACGTTATACGTTATACGTTATACGTTATACGTTATACGTTATACGTTATACGTTATACGTTATACGTTATACGTTATATGTTTTACGTTATACGTTATACGTTATACGTTATACGTTATACGTTATACGTTATACGTTATACGTTATACGTTATACGTTATACGTTATATGTTTTACGTTTTACGTTATAAGTTATACGTTATACGTTAAACGTTATACGTTATACGTTATACGTTATACGTTATACGCTATACGTTATACGTTGTACGTTATGCGTTATACGTTATGCGTTATACGTTATACGTTATACGTTATACGTTATACGTTATACGTTATACGTTATACGTTATACGTTATACGTTATACGTTATACGTTATACGTTGTACGTTATACGTTGTACGTTATACGTTGTACGTTATACGTTGTACGTTATACGTTGTACGTTATACGTTGTACGTTATACGTTATACGTTATACGTTATACGTTATACGTTATACGTTACACGTTATACGTTATACGTTATACGTTATACGTTATACGTTATACGTTATACGTTACTCGTTATACGTAAAATGTAATACGTTTTACGTTATAAGTTATACGTTATACGTTAAACGTTATTCGTTATACGTTATACGTTATATGTTATACGCTATACGTTATACGTTGTACGTTATGCGTTATACGTTATGCGTTATACGTTATACGTTATACGTTATACGTTATACGTTATACGTTATACGTTATACGTTATACGTTATACGTTATACGTTATACGTTATATGTTTTACGTTTTACGTTATAAGTTATACGTTATACGTTAAACGTTATACGTTATACGTTATACGTTATACGTTATACGCTATACGTTATACGTTGTACGTTATGCGTTATACGTTATGCGTTATACGTTATACGTTATACGTTATACGTTATACGTTATACGTTATACGTTATACGTTATACGTTATACGTTATACGTTACTCGTTATACGTAAAATGTAATACGTTTTACGTTATAAGTTATACGTTATACGTTAAACGTTATACGTTATACGTTATACGTTATACGTTATACGCTATACGTTATACGTTATACGTTATACGTTATACGTTATATGTTTTACGTTATACGTTATACGTTATACGTTATACGTTATACGTTATACGTTATACGTTATACGTTATACGTTATACGTTACTCGTTATACGTAATATGTAATACGTTTTACGTTATAAGTTATACGTTATACGTTATACGTTATTCGTTATACGTTATACGTTATACGTTATACGTTATACGGTATACGTTATGCGTTATACATTATACGATATACGTTATACGTTATACGTTATACGTTAAATGTTATACGTTATACGTTATACGTTATACGTTATACGTTATACGTTATACGTTATACGTTATACGTTGTACGTTATACGTTTTACGTTATACGTTGTACGTTATACGTTATACGTTATACGTTATACGTTATACGTTATACGTTATACGTTATACGTTATACGTTATACGTTATACGTTATTAGTTATACGTTATACGTTATACGTTATACGTTATACGTTATACGTTATACGTTATACGATATACGTTATACGTTATACGTTATACGTTATACGTTTTACGTTATACGTTATACGTTGTACGTTATACGTTGTACGTTATACGTTGTACGTTATACGTTGTACGTTATACGTTGTACGTTATACGTTATACGTTATACGTTATACGTTATACGTTATACGTTACACGTTATACGTTATACGTTATACGTTATACGTTATACGTTATACGTTATACGTTACTCGTTATACGTAAAATGTAATACGTTTTACGTTATAAGTTATACGTTATACGTTAAACGTTATTCGTTATACGTTATACGTTATACGTTATACGCTATACGTTATACGTTGTACGTTATGCGTTATACGTTATGCGTTATACGTTATACGTTATACGTTATACGTTATACGTTATACGTTATACGTTATACGTTATACGTTATACGTTATACGTTATATGTTTTACGTTATACGTTATACGTTATACGTTATACGTTATACGTTATACGTTATACGTTATACGTTATACGTTATACGTTATACGTTATACGTTATATGTTTTACGTTATACGTTTTACGTTGTACGTTATACGTTGTACGTTATACGTTGTACGTTATACGTTGTACGTTATACGTTGTACGTTATACGTTATACGTTATACGTTATACGTTATACGTTATACGTTACACGTTATACGTTATACGTTATACGTTATACGTTATACGTTATACGTTATACGTTATACGTTACTCGTTATACGTAAAATGTAATACGTTTTACGTTATAAGTTATACGTTATACGTTAAACGTTATACGTTATACGTTATACGTTATACGTTATACGCTATACGTTATACGTTATACGTTATACGTTATACGTTATATGTTTTACGTTATACGTTATACGTTATACGTTATACGTTATACGTTATACGTTATACGTTATACGTTATACGTTATACGTTACTCGTTATACGTAATATGTAATACGTTTTACGTTATAAGTTTTACGTTATACGTTATACGTTATTCGTTATACGTTATACGTTATACGTTATACGTTATACGGTATACGTTATGCGTTATACATTATACGATATACGTTATAGGTTATACGTTATACGTTAAATGTTATACGTTATACGTTATACGTTATACGTTATACGTTATACGTTATACGTTATACGTTATACGTTATACGTTATACGTTGTACGTTATACGTTTTACGTTATACGTTGTACGTTATACGTTATACGTTATACGTTATACGTTATACGTTATACGTTATACGTTATACGTTATACGTTATTAGTTATACGTCATACGTTATACGTTATACGTTATACGTCATACGCTATACGTTATACGTTATACGTTATACGTTATACGTTATACGTTATACGTTATACGTTATACGTTATACGTTATACGTTATACGTTATACGTTATACGTTTTACGTTATACGTTATACGTTGTACGTTATACGTTGTACGTTATACGTTGTACGTTATACGTTGTACGTTATACGTTGTACGTTATACGTTATACGTTATACGTTATACGTTATACGTTATACGTTACACGTTATACGTTATACGTTATACGTTATACGTTATACGTTATGCGTTACTCGTTATACGTAAAATGTAATACGTTTTACGTTATAAGTTATACGTTATACGTTAAACGTTATACGTTATACGTTATACGTTATACGTTATACGCTATACGTTATACGTTGTACGTCATGCGTTATACGTTATGCGTTATACGTTATACGTTATACGTTATACGTTGTACGTTATACGTTATACGTTATACGTTATACGTTATACGTTATACGTTATACGTTATGCGTTATACGTTATACGTTATACGTTATACGTTATACGTTATACGTTATACGTTATACGTTTGACGTTATACGTTATACGGTATACGTTATACGTTATGCGTTATACGTTATACGTTATACGTTATACGTTATACGTTTGACGTTATACGTTATACGGTATACGTTATGCGTTATACGCTATACGTTATGCGTTATAGGATATACGTTATGCGTTATAGGATATACGTTATACGTGATACGTTGTACGTTATACGTTATACGTTATACGTTATACGTAATACGTTATACGTTATACGTTATACGTTATACGTTATACGTTATACGTTATACGTTATACGTTATACGTTATATGTTTTACGTTATACGTTATACGTTATACGTTATACGTTATACGTTATACGTTATACGTTATACGTTAAACGTTATACGTTATACGTTATACGTTTTACGTTATACGTTATATGTTGTACGTTATGCGTTATACGTTATGCGTTATACGTTACACGTTATACGTTATACGTTGTACGTTGTACGTTATACGTTATACGTTATACGTTGTACGTTATTCGTTATACGTTATACGTTATACGTTATACGTTATACGTTATACGTTATACGTTATACGTTATACGTTATACGTTATACGTTATACGTTACTCGTTATACGTAATATGTAATACGTTTTACGTTATAAGTTATACGTTATACGTTATACGTTATTCGTTATACGTTATACGTTATACGTTATACGTTATACGGTATACGTTATGCGTTATACATTATACGATATACGTTATACGTTATACGTTATACGTTAAATGTTATACGTTATACGTTATACGTTATACGTTATACGTTATACGTTATACGTTATACGTTATACGTTGTACGTTATACGTTTTACGTTATACGTTGTACGTTATACGTTATACGTTATACGTTATACGTTATACGTTATACGTTATACGTTATACGTTATACGTTATACGTTATTAGTTATACGTCATACGTTATACGTTATACGTTATACGTCATACGTTATACGTTATACGTTATACGTTATACGTTATACGTTATACGTTATACGTTATACGTTATACGTTATACGTTATACGTTATACGTTATACGTTTTACGTTGTACGTTATACGTTGTACGTTATACGTTGTACGTTATACGTTGTACGTTATACGTTGTACGTTATACGTTATACGTTATACGTTATACGTTATACGTTATACGTTACACGTTATACGTTATACGTTATACGTTATACGTTATACGTTATACGTTATACGTTATACGTTATACGTTACTCGTTATACGTAAAATGTAATACGTTTTACGTTATAAGTTATACGTTATACGTTAAACGTTATACGTTATACGTTATACGTTATACGTTATACGCTATACGTTATACGTTATACGTTATACGTTATACGTTATATGTTTTACGTTATACGTTATACGTTATACGTTATACGTTATACGTTATACGTTATACGTTATACGTTATACGTTATACGTTACTCGTTATACGTAATATGTAATACGTTTTACGTTATAAGTTTTACGTTATACGTTATACGTTATTCGTTATACGTTATACGTTATACGTTATACGTTATACGGTATACGTTATGCGTTATACATTATACGATATACGTTATACGTTATACGTTATACGTTAAATGTTATACGTTATACGTTATACGTTATACGTTATACGTTATACGTTATACGTTATACGTTATACGTTATACGTTGTACGTTATACGTTTTACGTTATACGTTGTACGTTATACGTTATACGTTATACGTTATACGTTATACGTTATACGTTATACGTTATACGTTATACGTTATTAGTTATACGTCATACGTTATACGTTATACGTTATACGTCATACGTTATACGTTATACGTTATACGTTATACGTTATACGTTATACGTTATACGTTATACGTTATACGTTATACGTTATACGTTATACGTTATACGTTATACGTTTTACGTTATACGTTATACGTTGTACGTTATACGTTGTACGTTATACGTTGTACGTTATACGTTGTACGTTATACGTTGTACGTTATACGTTATACGTTATACGTTATACGTTATACGTTATACGTTACACGTTATACGTTATACGTTATACGTTATACGTTATACGTTATGCGTTACTCGTTATACGTAAAATGTAATACGTTTTACGTTATAAGTTATACGTTATACGTTAAACGTTATACGTTATACGTTATACGTTATACGTTATACGCTATACGTTATACGTTGTACGTCATGCGTTATACGTTATGCGTTATACGTTATACGTTATACGTTATACGTTGTACGTTATACGTTATACGTTATACGTTATACGTTATACGTTATACGTTATGCGTTATACGTTATACGTTATACGTTATACGTTATACGTTATACGTTATACGTTATACGTTTGACGTTATACGTTATACGGTATACGTTATACGTTATGCGTTATACGTTATACGTTATACGTTATACGTTATACGTTTGACGTTATACGTTATACGGTATACGTTATGCGTTATACGCTATACGTTATGCGTTATAGGATATACGTTATGCGTTATAGGATATACGTTATACGTGATACGTTGTACGTTATACGTTATACGTTATACGTTATACGTTATACGTTATACGTTATACGTTATACGTTATACGTTATACGTTATACGTTATACGTTATACGTTATACGTTATATGTTTTACGTTATACGTTATACGTTATACGTTATACGTTATACGTTATACGTTATACGTTAAACGTTATACGTTATAAGTTATACGTTTTACGTTATACGTTATATGTTGTACGTTATGCGTTATACGTTATGCGTTATACGTTACACGTTATACGTTATACGTTGTACGTTGTACGTTATACGTTATACGTTATACGTTGTACGTTATTCGTTATACGTTATACGTTATACGTTATACGTTATGCGTTATACGTTATACGTTATACGTTATACGTTATTCGTTAAACGTTATACGTTATACGTTATACGTTATACGTTATACGTTATACGTTATACGTTATACGTTATACGTTATACGTTATACGTTATACGTTATACGTTATACGTTATACGTTAAACGTTATACGTTATACGTTATACGTTTTACGTTATACGTTATATGTTGTACGTTATGCGTTATACGTTATGCGTTATACGTTACACGTTATACGTTATACGTTGTACGTTGTACGTTATACGTTATACGTTATACGTTGTACGTTATTCGTTATACGTTATACGTTATACGTTATACGTTATGCGTTATACGTTATACGTTATACGTTATACGTTATTCGTTAAACGTTATACGTTATACGTTATACGTTATACGTTATACGTTATACGTTATACGTTATACGTTATACGTTATACGTTATACGTTATACGTTATACGTTATACGTTATACGTTATACGTTATACGTTATACGTTATACGTTATACGTTATACGTTATACGTTATACGTTATACGTTATACGTTATACGTTTTACGTTATACGTTATACGTTATACGTTATACGTTATACATTATACGTTATACGTTATACGTTATACGTTATTCGTTATACGTTGTTCGTTATACGTTATACGTTATACGATATACGTTATACGTTACTCGTTATACGTAAAATGTAATACGTTTTACGTTATAAGTTATACGTTATACGTTATACGTTATACGTTATACGTTATACGTTATACGTTATACGTTATACGTTATACGGTATACGTTATGCGTTATACATTATACGTTATACGTCATACGTTATACGTTATACGTTATACGTTATACGTTTGACATTATACGTTATACGGTATACGTTATACGTTATGCGTTATACGTTATACGTTATACGTTATACGTTATACGTTTGACGTTATACGTTATACGGTATACGTTATGCGTTATACGCTATACGTTATGCGTTATAGGATATACGTTATGCGTTATAGGATATACGTTATACGTGATACGTTGTACGTTATACGTTATACGTTATACGTTATACGTTATACGTTATACGTTATACGTTATACGTTATACGTTATACATTATACGTTATACGTTATACGTTATACGTTATACGTTATTCGTTATACGTTATACGTTATACGTTATACGTTATACGTTATACGTTATACGTTATACGTTATACGTTATACGTTATACGTTATACGTTATACGTTATAAGTTATACGTTATACGTTATACGTTATAGGTCATACCTTATACGTGATACGTCATACGTTATACGTTATACGTTATACGTTATTCGTTATCCGTTATACGTTATACGTTATACGTTATACGTTATACGTTATACGTTAAACGTTATACGTTATACGTTATACGTTATACGATATACGTTATACGTTATACGTTGTACGTTATACGTTATACGTTATACGTTATACGTTATACGTTAGACGTTATATGTTATACGTTATACGTTGTACGTTATACGTTATATGTAATATGTAATACGTTATACGTTATACGCTATACGTTATACGTTATACGTTATACGTTATACGTTATGCGTTATACGTTATGCGTTATACGTTATACGTTATACGTTATACGTTATACGTTATAAGTTATACGTTATACGTTATACGTTATACGTTATACGTTATACGTTGTACGTTATACGTTATACGTTATACGTTATACGTTATACGTTATACGTTCTTCGTTATACGTTATACGTTATACGTTATACGTTGTACGTTATACGTTATACGTTATACGTTATACGTTATACGTTATACGTTATACGTTATACGTTATACGTTATAAGTTATACGTTATACGTTATACGTTATAGGTCATACCTTATACGTGATACGTCATACGTTATACGTTATACGTTATACGTTATTCGTTATACGTTATACGTTATACGTTATACGTTATACGTTATACGTTATACGTTATACGTTATACGTTATACGTTATACGTTATTCGTTATACGTTAAACGTTATACGTTATACGTTATACGTTATACGTTATACGCTATACGTTATATGTTGTACGTTATGCGTTATACGTTATGCGTTATACGTTACACGTTATACGTTACACGTTGTACGTTATACGTTATACGTTATACGTTATACGTTATTCGTTATACGTTATACGTTATACGTTATACGTTATACGTTATACGTTATACGTTATACGTTATACGTTATACGTTGTACGTTATACGTTGTACGTTATACGTTGTACGTTATACGTTATACGTTATACGTTATACGTTATACGTTATACGTTATACGTTATACGTTATACGTTATACGTTATACGTTGTACGTTATACGTTGTACGTTATACGTTATACGTTATACGTTATACGTTATACGTTATACGTTATACGTTATACGTTATACGTTATACGTTATACGTTATACGTTATACGTTATACGTTATACGTTACTCGTTATACGTAATATGTATTACGTTTTACGTTATAAGTTATACGTTATACGTTATACGTTATACGTTATACGTTATACGTTATACGTTATACGTTATACGTTATACGTTATACGTTATACGTTATACGTTATACGTTATACGTTATACGTTACGCGTTATACGCTATACGTTATGCGTTATAGGTCATACCTTATACTTGATACGTCATACGTTATACGTTATACGTTATACGTTATTCGTTATACGTTATACGTTATACGTTATACGTTATACGTTATACGATATACGTTATACGTTATACGTTATACGTTATACGTTATGCGTTATACGTTATACGTTATACGTTATACGTTGTACGTTATACGTTATACGTTATACGTTATACGTTATACGTTATTCGTTATACGTTATACGTTATACGTTATACGTTATACGTTATACGTTATACGTTATACGTTATACGTCATACGTTATACGTTATACGTTATACGTTATACGTTATACGTTATACGTTATACGTTATACGTCATACGTTATACGTTATACGTTATACGTCATACGTTATACGTTATACGTTATACGTTATACGTTATACGTTATACGTTATACGTTATACGTTATACGTTATACGTTATACGTTATACGTTATACGTTTTACGTTATACGTTATACGTTGTACGTTATACGTTGTACGTTATACGTTGTACGTTATACGTTGTACGTTATACGTTGTACGTTATACGTTATACGTTATACGTTATACGTTATACGTTATACGTTACACGTTATACGTTATACGTTATACGTTATACGTTATACGTTATACGTTACTCGTTATACGTAAAATGTAATACGTTTTACGTTATAAGTTATACGTTATACGTTAAACGTTATACGTTATACGTTATACGTTATACGTTATACGCTATACGTTATACGTTGTACGTTATGCGTTATACGTTATGCGTTATACGTTATACGTTATACGTTATACGTTATACGTTATACGTTATACGTTATACGTTATACGTTATACGTTATACGTTATACGTTATACGTTATACGTTATACGTTATACGTTATATGTTTTACGTTATACGTTATACGTTATACGTTATACGTTATACGTTATACGTTATACGTTATACGTTATACGTTATACGTTATACGTTATACGTTATATGTTTTACGTTTTACGTTATAAGTTATACGTTATACGTTAAACGTTATACGTTATACGTTATACGTTATACGTTATACGCTATACGTTATACGTTGTACGTTATGCGTTATACGTTATGCGTTATACGTTATACGTTATACGTTATACGTTATACGTTATACGTTATACGTTATACGCTATACGTTATACGTTATACGTTATACGTTAAACGTTATACGTTATACGTTATACGTTATACGTTATACGTTATACGTTATACGTTATACGTTATACGTTATACGTTGTTCGTTATACGTTATACGTTATACGTTATACGTTATACGTTATACGTTATACGTTATACGTTATACGTTACTCGTTATACGTAAAATGTAATACGTTTTACGTTATAAGTTATACGTTATACGTTAAACGTTATACGTTATACGTTATACGTTATACGTTATACGCTATACGTTATACGTTATACGTTATACGTTATACGTTATATGTTTTACGTTATACGTTATACGTTATACGTTATACGTTATACGTTATACGTTATACGTTATACGTTATACGTTATACGTTACTCGTTATACGTAATATGTAATACGTTTTACGTTATAAGTTATACGTTATACGTTATACGTTATTCGTTATACGTTATACGTTATACGTTATACGTTATACGGTATACGTTATGCGTTATACATTATACGATATACGTTATACGTTATACGTTATACGTTAAATGTTATACGTTATACGTTATACGTTATACGTCATACGTTATACGTTATACGTTATACGTTCTACGTTGTACGTTATACGTTTTACGTTATACGTTGTACGTTATACGTTATACGTTACACGTTATACGTTATACGTTATACGTTATACGTTATACGTTATACGTTACTCGTTATACGTAAAATGTAATACGTTTTACGTTATAAGTTATACGTTATACGTTAAACGTTATACGTTATACGTTATACGTTATACGTTATACGCTATACGTTATACGTTGTACGTTATGCGTTATACGTTATGCGTTATACGTTATACGTTATACGTTATACGTTATACGTTATACGTTATACGTTATACGTTATACGTTATACGTTATACGTTATACGTTATACGTTATACGTTATACGTTATACGTTATATGTTTTACGTTATACGTTATACGTTATACGTTATACGTTATACGTTATACGTTATACGTTATACGTTATACGTTATACGTTATACGTTATACGTTATATGTTTTACGTTTTACGTTATAAGTTATACGTTATACGTTAAACGTTATACGTTATACGTTATACGTTATACGTTATACGCTATACGTTATACGTTGTACGTTATGCGTTATACGTTATGCGTTATACGTTATACGTTATACGTTATACGTTATACGTTATACGTTATACGTTATACGCTATACGTTATACGTTATACGTTATACGTTAAACGTTATACGTTATACGTTATACGTTATACGTTATACGTTATACGTTATACGTTATACGTTATACGTTATACGTTGTTCGTTATACGTTATACGTTATACGTTATACGTTATACGTTATACGTTATACGTTATACGTTATACGTTACTCGTTATACGTAAAATGTAATACGTTTTACGTTATAAGTTATACGTTATACGTTAAACGTTATACGTTATACGTTATACGTTATACGTTATACGCTATACGTTATACGTTATACGTTATACGTTATACGTTATATGTTTTACGTTATACGTTATACGTTATACGTTATACGTTATACGTTATACGTTATACGTTATACGTTATACGTTATACGTTACTCGTTATACGTAATATGTAATACGTTTTACGTTATAAGTTATACGTTATACGTTATACGTTATTCGTTATACGTTATACGTTATACGTTATACGTTATACGGTATACGTTATGCGTTATACATTATACGATATACGTTATACGTTATACGTTATACGTTAAATGTTATACGTTATACGTTATACGTTATACGTCATACGTTATACGTTATACGTTATACGTTCTACGTTGTACGTTATACGTTTTACGTTATACGTTGTACGTTATACGTTATACGTTATACGTTATACGTTATACGTTATACGTTATACGTTATACGTTATACGTTATTAGTTATACGTCATACGTTATACGTTATACGTTATAAGTCATACGTTATACGTTATACGTTATACGTTATACGTTATACGTTATACGTTATACGTTATACGTTATACGTTATACGTTATACGTTATACGTTATACGTTTTACGTTGTACGTTATACGTTGTACGTTATACGTTGTACGTTATACGTTGTACGTTATACGTTGTACGTTATACGTTATACGTTATACGTTATACGTTATACGTTATACGTTACACGTTATACGTTATACGTTATACGTTATACGTTATACGTTATACGTTATACGTTATACGTTACTCGTTATACGTAAAATGTAATACGTTTTACGTTATAAGTTATACGTTATACGTTAAACGTTATACGTTATACGTTATACGTTATACGTTATACGTTATACGCTATACGTTATACGTTATACGTTATACGTTATACGTTATATGTTTTACGTTATACGTTATACGTTATACGTTATACGTTATACGTTATACGTTATACGTTATACGTTATACGTTATACGTTACTCGTTATACGTAATATGTAATACGTTTTACGTTATAAGTTATACGTTATACGTTATACGTTATTCGTTATACGTTATACGTTATACGTTATACGTTATACGGTATACGTTATGCGTTATACATTATACGATATACGTTATACGTTATACGTTATACGTTAAATGTTATACGTTATACGTTATACGTTATACGTTATACGTTATACGTTATACGTTATACGTTATACGTTGTACGTTATACGTTTTACGTTATACGTTGTACGTTATACGTTATACGTTATACGTTATACGTTATACGTTATACGTTATACGTTGTACGTTATACGTTATAGGTTATACGTTATACGTTATTAGTTATACGTCATACGTTGTACATTATACGTTATACGTTATACGTTATACGTTATACGTTATTCGTTATACGTTATACGTTATACGTTATACGTTATACGTTATACGTTATACGTTATACGTTATACGTTATACGTCATACGTTATACGTTATACGTTATACGTTATACATTATACGTTATACGTTATACGTTATACGTTATTAGTTATACGTCATACGTTATACGTTATACGTTATACGTCATACGTTATACGTTATACGTTATACGTTATACGTTATACGTTATACGTTATACGTTATACGTTATACGTTATACGTTATACGTTATACGTTATACGTTTTACGTTATACGTTATACGTTGTACGTTATACGTTGTACGTTATACGTTGTACGTTATACGTTGTACGTTATACGTTGTACGTTATACGTTATACGTTATACGATATACGTTATACGTTATACGTTACACGTTATACGTTATACGTTATACGTTATACGTTATACGTTATACGTTACTCGTTATACGTAAAATGTAATACGTTTTACGTTATAAGTTATACGTTATACGTTAAACGTTATACGTTATACGTTATACGTTATACGTTATACGCTATACGTTATACGTTGTACGTTATGCGTTATACGTTATGCGTTATACGTTATACGTTATACGTTATACGTTATACGTTATACGTTATACGTTATACGTTATACGTTATACGTTATACGTTATACGTTATACGTTATACGTTATACGTTATACGTTATACGTTATACGTTATATGTTTTACGTTATACGTTATACGTTATACGTTATACGTTATACGTTATACGTTATACGTTATACGTTATACGTTATACGTTATACGTTATATGTTTTACGTTTTACGTTATAAGTTATACGTTATACGTTAAACGTTATACGTTATACGTTATACGTTATACGTTATACGCTATACGTTATACGTTGTACGTTATGCGTTATACGTTATGCGTTATACGTTATACGTTATACGTTATACGTTATACGTTATACGTTATACGTTATACGCTATACGTTATACGTTATACGTTATACGTTAAACGTTATACGTTATACGTTATACGTTATACGTTATACGTTATACGTTATACGTTATACGTTATACGTTATACGTTGTTCGTTATACGTTATACGTTATACGTTATACGTTATACGTTATACGTTATACGTTATACGTTATACGTTATACGTTACTCGTTATACGTAAAATGTAATACGTTTTACGTTATAAGTTATACGTTATACGTTAAACGTTATACGTTATACGTTATACGTTATACGTTATACGCTATACGTTATACGTTATACGTTATACGTTATACGTTATATGTTTTACGTTATACGTTATACGTTATACGTTATACGTTATACGTTATACGTTATACGTTATACGTTATACGTTATACGTTATACGTTACTCGTTATACGTAATATGTAATACGTTTTACGTTATAAGTTATACGTTATACGTTATACGTTATTCGTTATACGTTATACGTTATACGTTATACGTTATACGGTATACGTTATGCGTTATACATTATACGATATACGTTATACGTTATACGTTATACGTTAAATGTTATACGTTATACGTTATACGTTATACGTCATACGTTATACGTTATACGTTATACGTTCTACGTTGTACGTTATACGTTTTACGTTATACGTTGTACGTTATACGTTATACGTTATACGTTATACGTTATACGTTATACGTTATACGTTATACGTTATACGTTATACGTTATTAGTTATACGTCATACGTTATACGTTATACGTTATACGTCATACGTTATACGTTATACGTTATACGTTATACGTTATACGTTATACGTTATACGTTATACGTTATACGTTATACGTTATACGTTATACGTTATACGTTTTACGTTGTACGTTATACGTTGTACGTTATACGTTGTACGTTATACGTTGTACGTTATACGTTGTACGTTATACGTTATACGTTATACGTTATACGTTATACGTTATACGTTACACGTTATACGTTATACGTTATACGTTATACGTTATACGTTATACGTTATACGTTATACGTTACTCGTTATACGTAAAATGTAATACGTTTTACGTTATAAGTTATACGTTATACGTTAAACGTTATACGTTATACGTTATACGTTATACGTCATACGTTATACGCTATACGTTATACGTTATACGTTATACGTTATACGTTATATGTTTTACGTTATACGTTATACGTTATACGTTATACGTTATACGTTATACGTTATACGTTATACGTTATACGTTATACGTTATACGTTACTCGTTATACGTAATATGTAATACGTTTTACGTTATAAGTTATACGTTATACGTTATACGTTATTCGTTATACGTTATACGTTATACGTTATACGTTATACGGTATACGTTATGCGTTATACATTATACGATATACGTTATACGTTATACGTTATACGTTAAATGTTATACGTTATACGTTATACGTTATACGTTATACGTTATACGTTATACGTTATACGTTATACGTTATACGTTATACGTTATACGTTATACGTTATACGTTATACGTTATACGTTATACGTTATACGTTTTACGTTATACGTTATACGTTGTACGTTATACGTTGTACGTTATACGTTGTACGTTATACGTTGTACGTTATACGTTGTACGTTATACGTTATACGTTATACGTTATACGTTATACGTTATACGTTACACGTTATACGTTATACGTTATACGTTATACGTTATACGTTATACGTTACTCGTTATACGTAAAATGTAATACGTTTTACGTTATAAGTTATACGTTATACGTTAAACGTTATACGTTATACGTTATACGTTATACGTTATACGCTATACGTTATACGTTGTACGTTATGCGTTATACGTTATGCGTTATACGTTATACGTTATACGTTATACGTTATACGTTATACGTTATACGTTATACGTTATACGTTATACGTTATACGTTATACGTTATACGTTATACGTTATACGTTATACGTTATATGTTTTACGTTATACGTTATACGTTATACGTTATACGTTATACGTTATACGTTATACGTTATACGTTATACGTTATACGTTATACGTTATACGTTATATGTTTTACGTTTTACGTTATAAGTTATACGTTATACGTTAAACGTTATACGTTATACGTTATACGTTATACGTTATACGCTATACGTTATACGTTGTACGTTATGCGTTATACGTTATGCGTTATACGTTATACGTTATACGTTATACGTTATACGTTATACGTTATACGTTATACGCTATACGTTATACGTTATACGTTATACGTTAAACGTTATACGTTATACGTTATACGTTATACGTTATACGTTATACGTTATACGTTATACGTTATACGTTATACGTTGTTCGTTATACGTTATACGTTATACGTTATACGTTATACGTTATACGTTATACGTTATACGTTATACGTTACTCGTTATACGTAAAATGTAATACGTTTTACGTTATAAGTTATACGTTATACGTTAAACGTTATACGTTATACGTTATACGTTATACGTTATACGCTATACGTTATACGTTATACGTTATACGTTATACGTTATATGTTTTACGTTATACGTTATACGTTATACGTTATACGTTATACGTTATACGTTATACGTTATACGTTATACGTTATACGTTACTCGTTATACGTAATATGTAATACGTTTTACGTTATAAGTTATACGTTATACGTTATACGTTATTCGTTATACGTTATACGTTATACGTTATACGTTATACGGTATACGTTATGCGTTATACATTATACGATATACGTTATACGTTATACGTTATACGTTAAATGTTATACGTTATACGTTATACGTTATACGTCATACGTTATACGTTATACGTTATACGTTCTACGTTGTACGTTATACGTTTTACGTTATACGTTGTACGTTATACGTTATACGTTATACGTTATACGTTATACGTTATACGTTATACGTTATACGTTATACGTTATTAGTTATACGTCATACGTTATACGTTATACGTTATAAGTCATACGTTATACGTTATACGTTATACGTTATACGTTATACGTTATACGTTATACGTTATACGTTATACGTTATACGTTATACGTTATACGTTATACGTTTTACGTTGTACGTTATACGTTGTACGTTATACGTTGTACGTTATACGTTGTACGTTATACGTTGTACGTTATACGTTATACGTTATACGTTATACGTTATACGTTATACGTTACACGTTATACGTTATACGTTTTACGTTATACGTTGTACGTTATACGTTATACGTTATACGTTATACGTTATACGTTATACGTTACTCGTTATACGTAAAATGTAATACGTTTTACGTTATAAGTTATACGTTATACGTTAAACGTTATACGTTATACGTTATACGTTATACGTTATACGTTATACGCTATACGTTATACGTTATACGTTATACGTTATACGTTATATGTTTTACGTTATACGTTATACGTTATACGTTATACGTTATACGTTATACGTTATACGTTATACGTTATACGTTATACGTTACTCGTTATACGTAATATGTAATACGTTTTACGTTATAAGTTATACGTTATACGTTATACGTTATTCGTTATACGTTATACGTTATACGTTATACGTTATACGGTATACGTTATGCGTTATACATTATACGATATACGTTATACGTTATACGTTATACGTTAAATGTTATACGTTATACGTTATACGTTATACGTTATACGTTATACGTTATACGTTATACGTTATACGTTGTACGTTATACGTTTTACGTTATACGTTGTACGTTATACGTTATACGTTATACGTTATACGTTATACGTTATACGTTATACGTTGTACGTTATACGTTATAGGTTATACGTTATACGTTATTAGTTATACGTCATACGTTGTACATTATACGTTATACGTTATACGTTATACGTTATACGTTATTCGTTATACGTTATACGTTATACGTTATACGTTATACGTTATACGTTATACGTTATACGTTATACGTTATACGTCATACGTTATACGTTATACGTTATACGTTATACATTATACGTTATACGTTATACGTTATACGTTATTAGTTATACGTCATACGTTATACGTTATACGTTATACGTCATACGTTATACGTTATACGTTATACGTTATACGTTATACGTTATACGTTATACGTTATACGTTATACGTTATACGTTATACGTTATACGTTATACGTTTTACGTTATACGTTATACGTTGTACGTTATACGTTGTACGTTATACGTTGTACGTTATACGTTGTACGTTATACGTTGTACGTTATACGTTATACGTTATACGATATACGTTATACGTTATACGTTACACGTTATACGTTATACGTTATACGTTATACGTTATACGTTATACGTTACTCGTTATACGTAAAATGTAATACGTTTTACGTTATAAGTTATACGTTATACGTTAAACGTTATACGTTATACGTTATACGTTATACGTTATACGCTATACGTTATACGTTGTACGTTATGCGTTATACGTTATGCGTTATACGTTATACGTTATACGTTATACGTTATACGTTATACGTTATACGTTATACGTTATACGTTATACGTTATACGTTATACGTTATACGTTATACGTTATACGTTATACGTTATACGTTATACGTTATATGTTTTACGTTATACGTTATACGTTATACGTTATACGTTATACGTTATACGTTATACGTTATACGTTATACGTTATACGTTATACGTTATATGTTTTACGTTTTACGTTATAAGTTATACGTTATACGTTAAACGTTATACGTTATACGTTATACGTTATACGTTATACGCTATACGTTATACGTTGTACGTTATGCGTTATACGTTATGCGTTATACGTTATACGTTATACGTTATACGTTATACGTTATACGTTATACGTTATACGCTATACGTTATACGTTATACGTTATACGTTAAACGTTATACGTTATACGTTATACGTTATACGTTATACGTTATACGTTATACGTTATACGTTATACGTTATACGTTGTTCGTTATACGTTATACGTTATACGTTATACGTTATACGTTATACGTTATACGTTATACGTTATACGTTACTCGTTATACGTAAAATGTAATACGTTTTACGTTATAAGTTATACGTTATACGTTAAACGTTATACGTTATACGTTATACGTTATACGTTATACGCTATACGTTATACGTTATACGTTATACGTTATACGTTATATGTTTTACGTTATACGTTATACGTTATACGTTATACGTTATACGTTATACGTTATACGTTATACGTTATACGTTATACGTTACTCGTTATACGTAATATGTAATACGTTTTACGTTATAAGTTATACGTTATACGTTATACGTTATTCGTTATACGTTATACGTTATACGTTATACGTTATACGGTATACGTTATGCGTTATACATTATACGATATACGTTATACGTTATACGTTATACGTTAAATGTTATACGTTATACGTTATACGTTATACGTCATACGTTATACGTTATACGTTATACGTTCTACGTTGTACGTTATACGTTTTACGTTATACGTTGTACGTTATACGTTATACGTTATACGTTATACGTTATACGTTATACGTTATACGTTATACGTTATACGTTATACGTTATTAGTTATACGTCATACGTTATACGTTATACGTTATACGTCATACGTTATACGTTATACGTTATACGTTATACGTTATACGTTATACGTTATACGTTATACGTTATACGTTATACGTTATACGTTATACGTTATACGTTTTACGTTGTACGTTATACGTTGTACGTTATACGTTGTACGTTATACGTTGTACGTTATACGTTGTACGTTATACGTTATACGTTATACGTTATACGTTATACGTTATACGTTACACGTTATACGTTATACGTTATACGTTATACGTTATACGTTATACGTTATACGTTATACGTTACTCGTTATACGTAAAATGTAATACGTTTTACGTTATAAGTTATACGTTATACGTTAAACGTTATACGTTATACGTTATACGTTATACGTCATACGTTATACGCTATACGTTATACGTTATACGTTATACGTTATACGTTATATGTTTTACGTTATACGTTATACGTTATACGTTATACGTTATACGTTATACGTTATACGTTATACGTTATACGTTATACGTTACTCGTTATACGTAATATGTAATACGTTTTACGTTATAAGTTATACGTTATACGTTATACGTTATTCGTTATACGTTATACGTTATACGTTATACGTTATACGGTATACGTTATGCGTTATACATTATACGATATACGTTATACGTTATACGTTATACGTTAAATGTTATACGTTATACGTTATACGTTATACGTTATACGTTATACGTTATACGTTATACGTTATACGTTGTACGTTATACGTTTTACGTTATACGTTGTACGTTATACGTTATACGTTATACGTTATACGTTATACGTTATACGTTGTACGTTATACGTTATACGTTATACGTTATTAGTTATACGTCATACGTTATACGTTATACGTTCTACGCCATACGTTATACGTTATACGTTATACGTTATACGTTATACGTTATACGTTATACGTTATACGTTATACGTTATACGTTATACGTTATACGTTATACGTTATACGTTTTACGTTATACGTTATACGTTGTACGTTATACGTTGTACGTTATACGTTGTACGTTATACGTTGTACGTTATACGTTGTACGTTATACGTTATACGTTATACGTTATACGTTATACGTTATACGTTACACGTTATACGTTATACGTTATACGTTATACGTTATACGTTATACGTTATGCGTTACTCGTTATACGTAAAATGTAATACGTTTTACGTTATAAGTTATACGTTATACGTTAAACGTTATACGTTATACGTTATACGTTATACGTTATACGCTATACGTTATACGTTGTACGTCATGCGTTATACGTTATGCGTTATACGTTATACGTTATACGTTATACGTTGTACGTTATACGTTATACGTTATACGTTATACGTTATACGTTATACGTTATGCGTTATACTTTATACGTTATACGTTATACGTTATACGTTATACGTTATACGTTATACGTTTGACGTTATACGTTATACGGTATACGTTATACGTTATGCGTTATACGTTATACGTTATACGTTATACGTTATACGTTTGACGTTATACGTTATACGGTATACGTTATGCGTTATACGCTATACGTTATGCGTTATAGGATATACGTTATGCGTTATAGGATATACGTTATACGTGATACGTTGTACGTTATACGTTATACGTTATACGTTATACGTTATACGTTATACGTTATACGTTATACGTTATACGTTATACGTTATACGTTATACGTTATACGTTATACGTTATACGTTATATGTTTTACGTTATACGTTATACGTTATACGTTATACGTTATACGTTATACGTTATACGTTAAACGTTATACGTTATACGTTATACGTTTTACGTTATACGTTATATGTTGTACGTTATGCGTTATACGTTATGCGTTATACGTTACACGTTATACGTTATACGTTGTACGTTGTACGTTATACGTTATACGTTATACGTTGTACGTTATTCGTTATACGTTATACGTTATACGTTATACGTTATGCGTTATACGTTATACGTTATACGTTATTCGTTAAACGTTATACGTTATACGTTATACGTTATACGTTATACGTTATACGTTATACGTTATACGTTATACGTTATACGTTATACGTTATACGTTATACGTTATACGTTATACGTTATACGTTATACGTTATACGTTATACGTTATACGTTATACGTTATACGTTATACGTTATACGTTATACGTTATACATTATACGTTATACGTTATACGTTATACGTTATACGTTATTCGTTATACGTTATACGTTATACGTTATACGTTATACGTTATACATTATACGTTATACGTTATACGTTATACGTTATTCGTTATACGTTGTTCGTTATACGTTATACGTTATACGATATACGTTATACGTTACTCGTTATACGTAAAATGTAATACGTTTTACGTTATAAGTTATACGTTATACGTTATACGTTATACGTTATACGTTATACGTTATACGTTATACGTTATACGTTATACGGTATACGTTATGCGTTATACATTATACGTTATACGTTATACGTTATACGTTATACGTTATACGTTATACGTTATACGTTATACGTTTGACATTATACGTTATACGGTATACGTTATACGTTATGCGTTATACGTTATACGTTATACGTTATACGTTATACGTTTGACGTTATACGTTATACGGTATACGTTATGCGTTATACGCTATACGTTATGCGTTATAGGATATACGTTATGCGTTATAGGATATACGTTATACGTGATACGTTGTACGTTATACGTTATACGTTATACGTTATACGTTATACGTTATACGTTATACGTTATACGTTATACGTTATACATTATACGTTATACGTTATACGTTATACGTTATACGTTATTCGTTATACGTTATGCGTTATGCGTTATACGTTATACGTTATGCGTTATACGTTATACGTTATACGTTATACGTTATACGTTATACGTTATACGTTATACGTTATACGTTATACGTTATACGTTATACGTTATACGTTATACGTTATACGTTATACGTTATACGTTACTCGTTATACGTAATATGTAATACGTTTTACGTTATAAGTTATACGTTATACGTTATACGTTATACGTTGTACGTTATACGTTAAACGTTAGACGTTATATGTTATACGTTATACGTTGTACGTTATACGTTATACGTTATATGTAATATGTAATACGTTATACGTTATACGCCATACGTTATACGTTACACGTTTAACGTTTTACGTTATGCGTTATACGTTATGCGTTATACGTTATACGTTATACGTTATCCGTTATACGTTATACGTTATACGTAATACGTTATACGTTATACGTTATACGTTATACGTTACTCGTTATACGTAATATGTAATACGTTTTACGTTATAAGTTATACGTTATACGTTATACGTTATACGTTGTACGTTATACGTTAAACGTTAGACGTTATATGTTATACGTTATACGTTGTACGTTATACGTTATATGTAATATGTAATACGTTATACGTTATACGCCATACGTTATACGTTACACGTTTAACGTTTTACGTTATGCGTTATACGTTATGCGTTATACGTTATACGTCATACGTTATCCGTTATACGTTATACGTTATACGTTATACGTTATACGTTATACGTTATACGTTATACGTTATACGTTATTCGTTATACGTTATAAGTTATTCGTTATTCGTTATACGTTATACGTTATACGTTATGCGTTATACGTTATACGTTATACGTTATGCGTTATACGTTATACTTTATACGTTATACGTTATACGTTTGACGTTACACGCTGTACGTTATGCGTTATACGTTATACGTTATACGTTATACGTTATACGTTATTTCTTAAACGTTATACGTTATACGTTATACGTTATACGTTATACGTTATACGATATACGTTATACGTTATACGTTATACGTTATACGTTATGTGTTATACGTTATACGTTATACGTTATACGTCATGCGTTATACGTTATTAGTTATACGTTATGCGTTATACGTTATACGTTATTAGTTATACGTTATACGTTATTAGTTATACGTTATACGTTATACGTTATACGTTATACGTTATACGTTATACGTTAAACGTTATACGTTATACGTTATACGTTATACGTTATACGTTATACGTTATACGTTATACGTTATACGTTATACGTTGTTCGTTATACGTTATACGTTATACGTTATACGTTATACGTTATACGTTATACGTTATACGTTATACGTTATACGTTATACGTTATACGTTTCTCGTTATACGTAAAATGTAATACGTTTTACGTTATAAGTTATACGTTATACGTTAAACGTTATACGTTATACGTTATACGTTATACGTTATACGCTATACGTTATACGTTATACGTTATACGTTATACGTTATATGTTTTACGTTATACGTTATACGTTATACGTTATACGTTATACGTTATACGTTATACGTTATACGTTATACGTTATACGTTATGCGTTATACGTTATGCGTTATACGTTATACGTTATACGTTATACGTTATACGTTAGATGTTATACGTAATACGTAATACGTTTTACGATATACGTTATACGTTATACGTTATACGTTATACGTTGTACGTTATACGTTTTACGTTATACGTTGTACGTTATACGTTATACGTTATACGTTATACGTTATACGTTATACGTTATACGTTATACGTTATACGTTATTAGTTATACGTCATACGTTATACGTTATACGTTATACGTCATACGTTATACGTTATACGTTATACGTTATACGTTATACGTTATACGTTATACGTTATACGTTATACGTTATACGTTATACGTTATACGTTATACGTTATACGTTATACGTTTTACGTTGTACGTTATACGTTGTACGTTATACGTTGTACGTTATACGTTGTACGTTATACGTTGTACGTTATACGTTATACGTTATACGTTATACGTTATACGTTATACGTTACACGTTATACGTTATACGTTATACGTTATACGTTATACGTTATACGTTATACGTTATACGTTACTCGTTATACGTAAAATGTAATACGTTTTACGTTATAAGTTATACGTTATACGTTAAACGTTATACGTTATACGTTATACGTTATACGTTATACGCTATACGTTATACGTTATACGTTATACGTTATACGTTATATGTTTTACGTTATACGTTATACGTTATACGTTATACGTTATACGTTATACGTTATACGTTATACGTTATACGTTATACGTTACTCGTCATACGTAATATGTAATACGTTTTACGTTATAAGTTATACGTTATACGTTATACGTTATTCGTTATACGTTATACGTTATACGTTATACGTTATACGGTATACGTTATGCGTTATACATTATACGATATACGTTATACGTTATACGTTATACGTTAAATGTTATACGTTATACGTTATACGTTATACGTTATACGTTATACGTTATACGTTATACGTTATACGTTGTACGTTATACGTTTTACGTTATACGTTGTACGTTATACGTTATACGTTATACGTTATACGTTATACGTTATACGTTATACGTTATACGTTATACGTTATACGTTATACGTTTTACGTTATACGTTATACGTTGTACGTTATACGTTGTACGTTATACGTTGTACGTTATACGTTGTACGTTATAAGTTGTACGTTATACGTTATACGTTATACGTTATACGTTATACGTTATACGTTATACGTTATACGTTATACGTTATACGTTATGCGTTATACGTTATACGTTATACGTTATACGTTATACGTTATACGTTATACGTTATACGTTTGACGTTATACGTTATACGGTATACGTTATACGTTATGCGTTATACGTTATACGTTATACGTTATACGTTATACGTTTGACGTTATACGTTATACGGTATACGTTATGCGTTATACGCTATACGTTATGCGTTATAGGATATACGTTATGCGTTATAGGATATACGTTATACGTGATACGTTGTACGTTATACGTTATACGTTATACGTTATACGTTATACGTTATACGTTATACGTTATACGTTATACGTTATACGTTATACGTTATACGTTATATGTTTTACGTTAAACGTTATACGTTATACGTTATACGTTATACGTTATACGTTATACGTTAAACGTTATACGTTATACGTTATACGTTTTACGTTATCCGTTATATGTTGTACGTTATGCGTTATACGTTATGCGTTATACGTTATACGTTATACGTTATACGTTATACGTTATACGTTTTACGTTATACGTTATACGTTATACGTTATACGTTATACATTATACGTTATACGTTATACGTTATACGTTATACGTTATACGTTATACGGTATACGTTATACGTTATGCGTTATACGTTATACGTTATACGTTATACGTTATACGTTTGACGTTATACGTTATACGGTATACGTTATGCGTTATACGCTATACGTTATGCGTTATAGGATATACGTTATGCGTTATAGGATATACGTTATACGTGATACGTTGTACGTTATACGTTATACGTTATACGTTATACGTTATACGTTATACGTTTTACGTTATACGTTATACGTTATACGTTATACGTTATACATTATACGTTATACGTTATACGTTATACGTTATTCGTTATACGTTGTTCGATATACGATATACGTTATACGATATACGTTATACGTTACTCGTTATACGTAAAATGTAATACGTTATAAGTTATACGTTATACGTTATACGTTATACGTTATACGTTATACGTTATACGTTATACGTTATACGTTATACGTTATACGGTATACGTTATGCGTTATACATTATACGTTATACGTTATACGTTATACGTTATACGTTATACGTTATTCGTTATACGTTATACGTTATACGTTATACGTTATACGTTATACGTTATACGTTATACGGTATACGTTATACGTTATGCGTTATACGTTATACGTTATACGTTATACGTTATACGTTTGACGTTATACGTTATACGGTATACGTTATGCGTTATACGCTATACGTTATGCGTTATAGGATATACGTTATGCGTTATAGGATATACGTTATACGTGATACGTTGTACGTTATACGTTATACGTTATACGTTATACGTTATACGTTATACGTTTTACGTTATACGTTATACGTTATACGTTATACGTTATACATTATACGTTATACGTTATACGTTATACGTTATTCGTTATACGTTGTTCGTTATACGATATACGTTATACGATATACGTTATACGTTACTCGTTATACGTAAAATGTAATTCGTTTTACGTTATAAGTTATACGTTATACGTTATACGTTATACGTTATACGTTATACGTTATACGTTATACGTTATACGTTATACGTTATACGTTATACGGTATACGTTATGCGTTATACATTATACGTTATACGTTATACGTTATACGTTATACGTTATACGTTTGACATTATACGTTATACGGTATACGTTATACGTTATGCGTTATACGTTATACGTTATACGTTATACGTTATACGTTTGACGTTATACGTTATACGGTATACGTTATGCGTTATACGCTATACGTTATGCGTTATAGGATATACGTTATGCGTTATAGGATATACGTTATACGTGATACGTTGTACGTTGTACGTTATACGTTATAAGTTATACGTTATACGTTATACGTTATAGGTCATACCTTATACGTGATACGTCATACGTTATACGTTATACGTTATACGTTATTCGTTATCCGTTATACGTTATACGTTATACGTTATACGTTATACGTTATACGTTAAACGTTATACGTTATACGTTATACGTTATACGATATACGTTATACGTTATACGTTGTACGTTATACGTTATACGTTATACGTTATACGTTATACGTTATACGTTATACGTTATACGTTATACGTTATACGTTATACGTTATACGTTATACGTTATCCGTTATACGTTATACGTTATACGTTATACGTTATACGTTATACGTTATACGTTATACGTTATTCGTTATACGATATACGTTATACGTTATACGTTGTACGTTATACGTTATACGTTATACGTTATACGTTATACGTTTTACGTTATACGTTATAAGTTATACGTTATACGTTATACGTTATAGGTCATACCTTATACGTGATACGTCATACGTTATACGTTATACGTTATACGTTATTCGTTATACGTTGTACGTTATACGTTATACGTTATACGTTATACGTTATACGTTATACGTTATACGTTATTCGTTATACGTTATACGTTATACGTTATACGTTATACGTTATACGTTATACGTTATACGTTATACGTTACTTGTTATACGTAATATGAAATACGTTTCACGTTATAAGTTGTACGTTATACGTTATACGTTATACGTTATACGTTATACGTTATACGTTATACGTTATACGTTATACGGTATACGTTATGCGTTATACGTTATACGTTATACGTTATACGTTGTACGTTATACGTTATACGTTTTACGTTATACGTTATAAGTTACACGTTATACATTATAAGTTACACGTTATACATTATACGTTATACGTTATACGTTATACGTTATACGTTATACGTTATACGTTATACGTTATACGTTATACGTTATACGTTATACGTTATACGTTATACGTTATAAGTTATACGTTATACGTTATACGTTATACGTTATACGTTATACGTTATACGTTATACGTTATACGTTATACGTTATACGTTATACGTTATACGTTATACGTTACTCGTTATACGTAATATGTAATACGTTTTACGTTATAAGTTATACGTTATACGTTATACGTTATACGTTGTACGTTATACGTTAAACGTTAGACGTTATATGTTATACGTTATACGTTGTACGTTATACGTTATATGTAATATGTAATACGTTATAGGTTATACGCCATACGTTATACGTTACACGTTTAACGTTTTACGTTATGCGTTATACGTTATGCGTTATACGTTATACGTTATACGTTATCCGTTATACGTTATACGTTATACGTTATACGTTATACGTTATACGTTATACGTTATACGTTATACGTTATTCGTTATACGTTATACGTTATACGTTATACGTTATACGTTCTACGTTATACGTTGTACGTTATACGTTGTACCTTATACGTTATACGTTATACGTTATACGATATACGTTATACGTTATACGTTATACGTTATACGTTATATGTTTTACGTTATACCATATACGTTATACGTTATACGTTATACGTTATACGTTATACGTTATACGTTATACGTTATACGTTATACGTTATACGTTATACGTTATTCGTTATACGTTATACGTTATACGTTATACGTTATACGTTATACGTTATACGTTATACGTTATACGTTATACGTTATACGTTATACGTTATACGTTATACGTTACTCGTTATACGTAATATGAAATACGTTTCACGTTACAAGTTATACGTTATACGTTATACGTTATACGTTATACGTTATACGTTATACGTTATACGTTATACGGTATACGTTATGCGTTATACGTTATACGTTATACGTTATACGTTATACGTTATACGTTATACGTTTTACGTTATTCGTTATAAGTTACACGTTATACATTATAAGTTACACGTTATACATTATACGTTATACGTTATACGTTATACGTTATGCGTTATACGCTATACGTTATACGTTATGCGTTATACGTTATACTTTATACGTTATACGTTATACGTTATACGTTATACGTTATACGTTATACGTTATACGTTGTACGTTATACGTTAAACGTTAGACGTTATATGTTATACGTTATACGTTGTACGTTATACGTTATATGTAATATGTAATACCTTATACGTTATACGCCATACGTTATACGTTACACGTTTAACGTTTTACGTTATGCTTTATACGTTATGCGTTATACGTTATACGTTATACGTTATACGTTATACGTTAAACGTTAGACGTTATATGTTATACGTTATACGATGTACGTTATACGTTATATGTAATATGTAATACGTTATACGTTATACGCCATACGTTATACGTTACACGTTTAACGTTTTACGTTATGCGTTATACGTTATGCGTTATACGTTATACGTTAAACGTTATACGTTATACGTTATACGTTTTACGTTATACGTTATATGTTGTACGTTATGCGTTATACGTTATGCGTTATACGTTATACGTTATACGTTATACGTTATACGTTATACGTTTTACGTTATACGTTATACGTTATACGTTATACGTTATACATTATACGTTATACGTTATACGTTTGACGTTATACGTTATACGGTATACGTTATGCGTTATACGCTATACGTTATGCGTTATAGGATATACGTTATGCGAAATAGGATATACGTTATACGTGATACGTTGTACGTTATACGTTATACGTTATACGTTATACGTTATACGTTATACGTTATACGTTATACGTTATACGTTATACGTTATACGTTATACGTTATACGTTATACGTTATACGTTATACGTTATACGTTATACGTTATACGTTTTACGTTATACGTTATACGTTATACGTTATACATTATACGTTATACGTTATACGTTATACGTTATACGTTATTCGTTATACGTTATACGTTATACGTTATACGTTATACGTTATACGTTATACGTTATACGTTATACGTTATACGGTATACGTTATACGTTATGCGTTATACGTTATACGTTATACGCTATACGTTATACGTTTGACGTTATACGTTATACGGTATACGTTATGCGTTATACGCTATACGTTATGCGTTATAGGATATACGTTATGCGTTATAGGATATACGTTATACGTGATACGTTGTACGTTATACGTTATACGTTATACGTTATACGTTATACGTTATACGTTTTACGTTATACGTTATACGTTATACGTTATACGTTATACATTATACGTTATACGTTATACGTTATACGTTATTCGTTATACGTTGTTCGTTATACGTTATACGTTATACGATATACGTTATACGTTACTCGTTATACGTAAAATGTAATACGTTTTACGTTATAAGTTATACGTTATACGTTATACGTTATACGTTATACGTTATACGTTATACGTTATACGTTATACGTTATACGTTATACGGTATACGTTATGCGTTATACATTATACGTTATACGTTATACGTTATACGTTATACGTTATACGTTATACGTTTGACATTATACGTTATACGGTATACGTTATACGTTATGCGTTATACGTTATACGTTATACGTTATACGTTATACGTTTGACGTTATACGTTATACGGTATACGTTATGCGTTATACGCTATACGTTATGCGTTATAGGATATACGTTATGCGTTATAGGATATACGTTATACGTGA
Organism: Ptiloglossa arizonensis; assembly: GCF_051014685.1. NCBI lineage: Eukaryota > Metazoa > Arthropoda > Insecta > Hymenoptera > Colletidae > Ptiloglossa > Ptiloglossa arizonensis. The sequence continues at coordinate 884,479 of NW_027478494.1, forward strand.
TACGTTGTACGTTATACGTTATACGTTATAAGTTATACGTTATACGTTATACGTTATAGGTCATACCTTATACGTGATACGTCATACGTTATACGTTATACGTTATACGTTATTCGTTATCCGTTATACGTTATACGTTATACGTTATACGTTATACGTTATACGTTAAACGTTATACGTTATACGTTATACGTTATACGATATACGTTATACGTTATACGTTGTACGTTATACGTTATTCGTTATACGTTATACGTTATACGTTATACGTTATACGTTATACGTTATACGTTATACGTTATACGTTATACGTTATACGTTATACGTCATACGTTATACGTTATACGTTATACGTTATACGTTATGCGTTATACGTTATACGTTAAACGTTATACGTTATACGTTATACGTTATACGATATACGTTATACGTTATACGTTGTACGTTATACGTTATACGTTATACGTTATACGTTATACGTTATACGTTATAAGTTATACGTTATACGTTATACGTTATAGGTCATACCTTATACGTGATACGTCATACGTTATACGTTATACGTTATACGTTATTCGTTATACGTTGTACGTTATACGTTATACGTTATACGTTATACGTTATACGTTATACGTTATACGTTATTCGTTATACGTTATACGTTATACGTTATACGTTATACGTTATACGTTATACGTTACTCGTTATACGTAATATGAAATACGTTTCACGTTATAAGTTGTACGTTATACGTTATACGTTATACGTTATACGTTATACGTTATACGTTATACGTTATACGGTATACGTTATGCGTTATACGTTATACGTTATACGTTATACGTTATACGTTATACGTTATACGTTTTACGTTATACGTTATAAGTTACACGTTATACATTATAAGTTACACGTTATACATTATACGTTATACGTTATACGTTATACGTTATACGTTATACGTTATACGTTATACGTTATACGTTATACGTTATACGTTATACGTTATACGTTATACGTTATACGTTATAAGTTATACGTTATACGTTATACGTTATACGTTATACGTTATACGTTATACGTTATACGTTATACGTTATACGTTATACGTTATACGTTATACGTTACTCGTTATACGTAATATGTAATACGTTTTACGTTATAAGTTATACGTTATACGTTATACGTTATACGTTGTACGTTATACGTTAAACGTTAGACGTTATATGTTATACGTTATACGTTGTACGTTATACGTTATATGTAATATGTAATACGTTATAGGTTATACGCCATACGTTATACGTTACACGTTTAACGTTTTACGTTATGCGTTATACGTTATGCGTTATACGTTATACGTTATACGTTATCCGTTATACGTTATACGTTATACGTTATACGTTATACGTTATACGTTATACGTTATACGTTATTCGTTATACGTTATACGTTATACGTTATACGTTATACGTTCTACGTTATACGTTGTACGTTATACGTTGTACCTTATACGTTATACGTTATACGTTATACGATATACGTTATACGTTATACGTTATACGTTATACGTTATATGTTTTACGTTATACCATATACGTTATACGTTATACATTATACGTTATACGTTATACGTTATACGTTATACGTTATACGTTATACGTTATACGTTATACGTTATTCGTTATACGTTATACGTTATACGTTATACGTTATACGTTATACGTTATACGTTATACGTTATACGTTATACGTTATACGTTATACGTTATACGTTACTCGTTATACGTAATATGAAATACGTTTCACGTTACAAGTTATACGTTATACGTTATACGTTATACGTTATACGTTATACGTTATACGTTATACGTTATACGGTATACGTTATGCGTTATACGTTATACGTTATACGTTATACGTTATACGTTATACGTTATACGTTTTACGTTATACGTTATAAGTTACACGTTATACATTATAAGTTACACGTTATACATTATACGTTATACGTTATACGTTATACGTTATACGTTATACGTTATACGTTATACGTTATACGTTATACGTTATACGTTATACGTTATACGTTATACGTTATACGTTATACGTTATACGTTATACGTTATACGTTATACGTTATACGTTATACGTTATACGTTATACGTTATACGTTACACGTTATACGTTATACGTTATACGTTGTACGTTATACGTTAAACGTTAGACGTTATATGTTATACGTTATACGTTATACGTTGTACGTTATACGTTATACGTTATATGTAATATGTAATACGTTATACGTTATACGTTATACGTTAGACGTTATATGTTATACGTTATACGTTGTACGTTATACGTTATATGTAATATGTAATACGTTCTACGTTATACGCTATACGTTATACGTTACACGTTATACGTTATACGTTATGCGTTATACGTTATACGTTATACGTAATACGTTATACGTTATACGTTATACGTTATACGTTATACGTTATACGTTATACGTTATACGTTATACGTTATACGTTATACGTTAGACGTTATAGGTTATACGTAATACGTAATACGTTTTACGTTATACGTTATACGTTACACGTTATACGTTATACGTTATACGTTATAAGTTATACGTTATACGTTATACGTTGTACGTTATACGTTATATGTAATATGTAATACGTCATACGTTATACGTTAAACGTTAGACGTTATATGTTATACGTTATACGTTGTACGTTATACGTTATATGTAATATGTAATACGTTCTACGTTATACGCTATACGTTATACGTTACACGTTATACGTTATACGTTATGCGTTATACGTTATACGTTATACGTAATACGTTATACGTTATACGTTATACGTTATACGTTATACGTTATACGTTATACGTTATACGTTATACGTTATACGTTAGACGTTATAGGTTATACGTAATACGTAATACGTTTTACGTTATACGTTATACGTTACACGTTATACGTTATACGTTATACGTTATAAGTTATACGTTATACGTTATACGTTTTACGTTATACGTTAGACGTTATAGGTTATACGTTATACGTTATACGTTACACGTTATACGTTATACGTTATACGTTATAAGTTATACGTTATACGTTATACGGTATACGTTATACGTTATACGCTATACGTTATACGTTATACGTTATAAGTTATACGTTATACGTTATACGTTATACGTTATACGTTATACGTTATACGTTATACGTTATACGTTATACGTTATACGTTATACGTTATACGTTATACGTTTTACGTTATACGTTAAACGTTAGACGTTATATGTTATGCGTTATACGTTATACGTTGTACGTTATACGTTATATGTAATATGTAATACGTCATACGTTATACGTTAAACGTTAGACGTTATATGTTATACGTTATACATTGTACGTTATACGTTATATGTAATATGTAATACGTTATACGTTATACGCTATACGTTATACGTTACACGTTATACGTTATACGTTATGCGTTATACGTTATGCGTTATACGTTATACGTTATACGTTATACGTTATACGTTAGATGTTATACGTAATACGTAATACGTTTTACGATATACGTTATACGTTACACGTTATACGTTATACGTTATACGTTATAAGTTATACGTTATACGTTATACGGTATACGTTATACGTTATACGTTATACGCTGTACGTTATACGTTATATGTAATATGTAATACGTTATACGTTATACGTTAAACGTTAGACGTTATATGTTATACGTTGTACGTTATACGTTATATGTAATATGTAATACGTTATACGTTATACGTTATACGTTAAACGTTAGACGTTATATGTTATACGTTATACGTTGTACGTTATACGTTATATGTAATATGTAATACGTTATAAGTTATACGCTATACGTTATACGTTACACGTTATACGTTATACGTTATACGTTATACGTTATACGTTATACGTTATACGTTATACGTTATACGTTATTCGTTATACGTTATACGTTATACGTTATACGTTATACGTTAAACGTTATACGTTATACGTTATACGTTACACGTTATACGTTATACGTTATACGTTATAAGTTATACGTTATACGTTATACGTTATACGTTATACGTTAGACGTTATACGTTATACGTTATACGTTATACGTTATACGTTACACGTTATACGTTATACGTTATACGTTGTACGTTATACGTTAAACGTTAGACGCTATATGTTATACGTTATACGTTATACGTTGTACGTTATACGTTATATGTAATATGTAATACGTTATACGTAATACGTTAAACGTTAGACGTTATATGTTATACGTTATACGTTGTACGTTATACGTTATATGTAATATGTAATACGTTCTAGGTTATACGCTATACGTTATACGTTACACGTTATACGTTATACGTTATGCGTTATACGTTATACGTTATACGTAATACGTTATACGTTATACGTTATACGTTATACGTTACACGTTATACGTTATACGTTATACGTTATACGTTATACGTTATACGTTATACGTTATACGTTATACGTTATTCGTTATACGTTATACGTTATACGTTATACGTTATACGTTGTACGTTATACGTTAAACGTTATACGTTATACGTTATACGTTATACGATATACGTTATACGTTATACGTTGTACGTTATACGTTATACGTTATACGTTATACGTTATACGTTATACGTTATACGTTATACGTTATACGTTAAACGTTATACGTTATACGTTATGCGTTATACGTTATACGTTATACGTTATACGTTATACGTTATACGTTGTACGTTATAAGTTATACGTTATACGTTATACGGTATACGTCATACGTTATACGTTATACGTTATACGTTATACGTTATACGTTAAACGTTATACGTTATACGTTATGCGTTATACGTTATACGTTATACGTTATACGTTATACGTTATACGTTGTACGTTATAAGTTATACGTTATACGTTATACGGTATACGTCATACGTTACACGTTATACGTTATACGTTATACGTTATACGTTATACGTTATACGTTATACGTTATACGTTATACGTTATTCGTTATACGTTATACGTTATACGTTATACGTTATACGTTAAACGTTATACGTTATACGTTATACGTTACACGTTATACGTTATACGTTATACGTTATAAGTTATACGTTATACGTTATACGTTATACGTTATACGTTAGACGTTATAGGTTATACGTTATACGTTATACGTTACACGTTATACGTTATACGTTATACGTTATAAGTTATACGTTAGACGTTATACGGTATACGATATACGTTATACGTTATACGTTATACGTTATACGTTATACGTTATACGTTATACGTTATACGTTATACGTTATACGTTATACGTTATACGTTATACGTTATACGTTATACGTTATACGTTATACGCTATACGTTATACGTTATACGTTATACGTTATGCGTTATACGCCATACGTTATGCGTTATAGGTCATACCTTATACGTGATACGTCATACGTTATATCTTATACGTTATACGTTATGCGTTATACGTTATACGTTATACGTTATACGTTATACGTTATACGTTTGACGTTATACGTTATACGGTATACATTATGCGTTATACGTTATACGTGATACGTTATACGTTATACGTTATACGTTATACGATATACGTTATACGTTATACGTCATGCGTTATAGGATATACGTTATACGTTATACGTTATACGTTATACGTTATACGTTATACGTTATACGTTATACGATATACGTTATACGTTATACGTTATACGTTATGCGTTATACGCTATACGTTATGCGTTATAGGTCATACCTTATACGTGATACGTCATACGTTATACGTTATACGTGATACGTTATACGTTATACGTTATACGTTATACGTTGTACGTTATACGTTATATGTAATATGTAATATGTTATACGTTATACGCTATACGTTATACGTTACACGTCATACGTTATACGTTATGCGTTATACGTTATGCGTTATACGTTATACGTTATACGTTATACGTTATACGTTATACGTTATACGTTATACGTTATACGTTATTCGTTATACGTTATACGTAGTACGTTATACGTTATACGTTATACGTTATACGTTGTACGTTATACGTTAAACGTTATACGTTATACGTTATACGTTATACGATATACGGTATACGTTATACGTTGTACGTTATACGTTATACGTTATACGTTATACGTTATACGTTATACGTTATACGTTATACGTTAAACGTTATACGTTATACGTTATGCGTTATACGTTATACGTTATACGTTATGCGTTATACGTTATACGTTATACGTTATACGTTATACGTTTGACGTTATACGTTATACGGTATACGTTATGCCTTATACGTTATACGTTATACGTTATACGTTATACGTTATACGATATACGTTATACGTTATACGTTATACGTTATACGTTATACGTTATACGTAATACTATATACGTTAGACGTTATAGGTTATACGTAATACGTAATACGTTTTACGTTATACGTTATACGTTACACGTTATACGTTATACGTTATACGTTATAAGTTATACGTTATACGTTATACGGTATACGTTATACGCTATACGTTGGACGTTACAGGTTAAACGTAATACGTTATACGTTATACGTTATGCGCTATACGTTATACGTTATACGTTATACGTTAGACGTTATAGGTTATACGTAATACGTAATACGTTTTACGTTATACGTTATACGTTACACGTTATACGTTATACGTTATCCGTTATAAGTTATACGTTATACGTTATACGGTATACGTTATACGTTATACGTTATACGTTATACGTTATACGTTATACGTTATACGTTATACGTTATACGTTATACGTTATACGTTATACGTTATACGTTATACGTTATACGTTATACGTTATACGTTATACGTTATATGTTATACGTTATACGTTATACGTTATACGTTATACGTTATACGTTATACGTTATACGTTATGCGTTATACGCTATACGTTATGCGTTATAGGTCATACCTTACACGTGATACGTCATACGTTATACGTTATACGTGATACGTTATACGTTATACGTTATACGTTATACGTTGTACGTTATACGTTATATGTAATATGTAATACGTTATACGTTATACGCTATACGTTATACGTTACATGTTATACGTTATACGTTATGCGTTATACGTTATGCGTTATACGTTATACGTTATACGTTATACGTTATACGTTATACGTTATACGTTATACGTTATACGTTATACGTTATACGTTATACGTTATACGTTATACGTTATACGTTATACGTTATACGTTATACGTTAGACGTTATAGGTTATACGTAATACGTAATACGTTTTACGTTATACGTTATACGTTACACGTTATACGTTATACGTTATACGTTATAAGTTATACGTTATACGTTATACGGTATACGTTATACGTTATACGTTATACGTTATACGTTATACGTTATACGTTATACGTTATACGTTATACGTTATACGTTATACGTTATAAGTTATACGTTATACGTTATACGTTTTACGTTATACGTTAGACGTTATAGGTTATACGTTATACGTTATACGTTACACGTTAAACGTTATACGTTATACGTTATAAGTTATACGTTATACGTTATACGGTATACGTTATACGTTATACGCTATACGTTATACGTTATACGTTATACGTTATACGTTATACGTTATACGTTATACGTTATACGTTATACGTTATACGTTATACGTTATACGTTATACGTTATACGTTATACGTTATACGTTATACGTTATACGTTTTACGTTATACGTTAAACGTTAGACGTTATATGTTATGCGTTATACGTTATACGTTGTACGTTATACGTTATATGTAATATGTAATACGTCATACGTTATACGTTAAACGTTAGACGTTATATGTTATACGTTATACGTTGTACGTTATACGTTATATGTAATATGTAATACGTTCTACGTTATACGCTATACGTTATACGTTACACGTTATACGTTATACGTTATGCGTTATACGTTATACGTTATACGTAATACGTTATACGTTATACGTTATACGTTATACGTTATACGTTATACGTTATACGTTATACGTTATACGTTATACGTTAGACGTTATAGGTTATACGTAATACGTAATACGTTTTACGTTATACGTTATACGTTACACGTTATACGTTATACGTTATACGTTATAAGTTATACGTTATACGTTATACGTTTTACGTTATACGTTAGACGTTATAGGTTATACGTTATACGTTATACGTTACACGTTATACGTTATACGTTATACGTTATAAGTTATACGTTATACGTTATACGGTATACGTTATACGTTATACGCTATACGTTATACGTTATACGTTATACGTTATACGTTATACGTTATACGTTATACGTTATACGTTATACGTTATACGTTATACGTTATACGTTATACGTTATACGTTATACGTTATACGTTATACGTTATACGTTTTACGTTATACGTTAAACGTTAGACGTTATATGTTATGCGTTATACGTTATACGTTGTACGTTATACGTTATATGTAATATGTAATACGTCATACGTTATACGTTATACGTTACACGTTATACGTTATACGTTATGCGTTATACGTTATGCGTTATACGTTATACGTTATACGTTATACGTTATACGTTAGATGTTATACGTAATACGTAATACGTTTTACGATATACGTTATACGTTACACGTTATACGTTATACGTTATACGTTATAAGTTGTACGTTATACGTTATACGGTATACGTTATACGTTATACGTTATACGCTGTACGTTATACGTTATATGTAATATGTAATACGTTATACGTTATACGTTAAACGTTAGACGTTATATGTTATACGTTGTACGTTATACGTTATATGTAATATGTAATACGTTATACGTTATACGTTAAACGTTAGACGTTATATGTTATACGTTATACGTTGTACGTTATACGTTATATGTAATATGTAATACGTTATAAGTTATACGCTATACGTTATACGTTACACGTTATACGTTATACGTTATGCGTTATACGTTATGCGTTATACGTTATACGTTATACGTTATACGTTATACGTTATACGTTATACGTTATACGTTATACGTTATACGTTACACGTTATACGTTATACGTTATACGTTGTACGTTATACGTTAAACGTTAGACGTTATATGTTATACGTTATACGTTATACGTTGTACGTTATACGTTATACGTTATATGTAATATGTAATACGTTATACGTTATACGTTATACGTTAGACGTTATATGTTATACGTTATACGTTGTACGTTATACGTTATATGTAATATGTAATACGTTCTACGTTATACGCTATACGTTATACGTTACACGTTATACGTTATACGTTATGCGTTATACGTTATACGTTATACGTAATACGCTATACGTTATACGTTATACGTTATACGTTATACGTTATACGTTATACGTTATACGTTATACGTTATACGTTAGACGTTATAGGTTATACGTAATACGTAATACGTTTTACGTTATACGTTATACGTTACACGTTATACGTTATACGTTATACGTTATAAGTTATACGTTATACGTTATACGTTTTACGTTATACGTTAGACGTTATAGGTTATACGTTATACGTTATACGTTACACGTTATACGTTATACGTTATACGTTATAAGTTATACGTTATACGTTATACGGTATACGTTATACGTTATACGTTATACGTTATACGTTATACGTTATACGTTATACGTTATACGTTATACGTTATACGTTATACGTTATACGTTATACGTTATACGTTATACGTTATACGTTATACGTTATACGTTATACGTTATACGTTATACGTTATACGTTTTACGTTATACGTTAAACGTTAGACGTTATATGTTATACGTTATACGTTATACGTTGTACGTTATACGTTATATGTAATATGTAATACGTCATACGTTATACGTTAAACGTTAGACGTTATATGTTATACGTTATACGTTGTACGTTATACGTTATATGTAATATGTAATACGTTATACGTTATACGCTATACGTTATACGTTACACGTTATACGTTATACGTTATGCGTTATACGTTATGCGTTATACGTTATACGTTATACGTTATACGTTATACGTTAGATGTTATACGTAATACGTAATACGTTTTACGATATACGTTATACGTTACACGTTATACGTTATACGTTATACGTTATAAGTTATACGTTATACGTTATACGGTATACGTTATACGTTATACGTTATACGCTGTACGTTATACGTTATATGTAATATGTAATACGTTATACGTTATACGTTAAACGTTAGACGTTATATGTTATACGTTATACGTTGTACGTTATACGTTATATGTAATATGTAATACGTTATAAGTTATACGTTATTCGTTATACGTTACACGTTATACGTTATACGTTATGCGTTATACGTTCTGCGTTATACGTTATACGTTATACGTTATACGTTATACGTTATACGTTATACGTTATACGTTATACGTTATACGTTACACGTTATACGTTATACGTTATACGTTGTACGTTATACGTTAAACGTTAGACGCTATATGTTATACGTTATACGTTATACGTTGTACGTTATACGTTATATGTAATATGTAATACGTTATACGTAATACGTTAAACGTTAGACGTTATATGTTATACGTTATACGTTGTACGTTATACGTTATATGTAATATGTAATACGTTCTACGTTATACGCTATACGTTATACGTTACACGTTATACGTTATACGTTATACGTTATGCGTTATACGTTATACGTTATACGTAATACGTTATACGTTATACGTTATACGTTATACGTTACACGTTATACGTTATACGTTATACGTTATACGTTATACGTTATACGTTATACGTTATACGTTATACGTTATTCGTTATACGTTATACGTTATACGTTATACGTTATACGTTGTACGTTATACGTTAAACGTTATACGTTATACGTTATACGTTATACGATATACGTTATACGTTATACGTTGTACGTTATACGTTATACGTTATACGTTATACGTTATACGTTATACGTTATACGTTATACGTTATACGTTAAACGTTATACGTTATACGTTATGCGTTATACGTTATACGTTATACGTTATACGTTATACGTTATACGTTGTACGTTATAAGTTATACGTTATACGTTATACGGTATACGTCATACGTTACACGTTATACGTTATACGTTATACGTTATACGTTATACGTTATACGTTATACGTTATACGTTATACGTTATACGTTATACGTTATACGTTATACGATATACGTTATACGTTATACGTTGTACGTTATACGTTATACGTTATACGTTATACGTTATACGTTATACGTTATACGTTATACGTTAAACGTTATACGTTATACGTTATGCGTTATACGTTATACGTTATACGTTATACGTTATACGTTATACGTTGTACGTTATAAGTTATACGTTATACGTTATACGGTATACGTCATACGTTACACGTTATACGTTATACGTTATACGTTATACGTTATACGTTATACGTTATACGTTATACGTTATACGTTATTCGTTATACGTTATACGTTATACGTTATACGTTATACGTTAAACGTTATACGTTATACGTTATACGTTACACGTTATACGTTATACGTTATACGTTATAAGTTATACGTTATACGTTATACGTTATACGTTATACGTTAGACGTTATAGGTTATACGTTATACGTTATACGTTACACGTTATACGTTATACGTTATACGTTATAAGTTATACGTTATACGTTATACGGTATACGATATACGTTATACGTTATACGTTATACGTTATACGTTATACGTTATACGTTATACGTTATACGTTATACGTTATACGTTATACGTTATACGTTATACGTTATACGTTATACGTTATACGTTATACGCTATACGTTATACGTTATACGTTATACGTTATGCGTTATACGCCATACGTTATGCGTTATAGGTCATACCTTATACGTGATACGTCATACGTTATATCTTATACGTTATACGTTATGCGTTATACGTTATACGTTATACGTTATACGTTATACGTTATACGTTTGACGTTATACGTTATACGGTATACATTATGCGTTATACGTTATACGTGATACGTTATACGTTATACGTTATACGTTATACGTTATACGTTATACGTTATACGTTATACGTTATACGTTATGCGTTATACGCTATACGTTATGCGTTATAGGTCATACCTTATACGTGATACGTCATACGTTATACGTTATACGTGATACGTTATACGTTATACGTTATACGTTATACGTTGTACGTTATACGTTATATGTAATATGTAATATGTTATACGTTATACGCTATACGTTATACGTTACACGTCATACGTTATACGTTATGCGTTATACGTTATGCGTTATACGTTATACGTTATACGTTATACGTTATACGTTATACGTTATACGTTATACGTTATACGTTATACGTTATACGTTATACGTTATACGTTATACGTTATACGATATACGTTATACGTTATACGTTGTACGTTATACGTTATACGTTATACGTTATACGTTATACGTTATACGTTATACGTTATACGTTAAACGTTATACGTTATACGTTATACGTTATACGTTATACGTTATACGTTATACGTTATACGTTATACGTTATACGATATACGTTATACGTTATACGTTATACGTTATGCGTTATACGCTATACGTTATGCGTTATAGGTCATACCTTATACGTGATACGTCATACGTTATACGTTATACGTGATACGTTATACGTTATACGTTATACGTTATACGTTGTACGTTATACGTTATATGTAATATGTAATATGTTATACGTTATACGCTATACGTTATACGTTACACGTCATACGTTATACGTTATGCGTTATACGTTATGCGTTATACGTTATACGTTATACGTTATACGTTATACGTTATACGTTATACGTTATACGTTATACGTTATTCGTTATACGTTATACGTAGTACGTTATACGTTATACGTTATACGTTATACGTTGTACGTTATACGTTAAACGTTATACGTTATACGTTATACGTTATACGATATACGGTATACGTTATACGTTGTACGTTATACGTTATACGTTATACGTTATACGTTATACGTTATACGTTATACGTTATACGTTAAACGTTATACGTTATACGTTATGCGTTATACGTTATACGTTATACGTTATGCGTTATACGTTATACGTTATACGTTATACGTTATACGTTTGACGTTATACGTTATACGGTATACGTTATGCCTTATACGTTATACGTTATACGTTATACGTTATACGTTATACGATATACGTTATACGTTATACGTTATACGTTATACGTTATACGTTATACGTTATACGTTATACGTAATACTATATACGTTAGACGTTATAGGTTATACGTAATACGTAATACGTTTTACGTTATACGTTATACGTTACACGTTATACGTTATACGTTATACGTTATAAGTTATACGTTATACGTTATACGGTATACGTTATACGCTATACGTTGGACGTTACAGGTTAAACGTAATACGTTATACGTTATACGTTATGCGCTATACGTTATACGTTATACGTTATACGTTAGACGTTATAGGTTATACGTAATACGTAATACGTTTTACGTTATACGTTATACGTTACACGTTATACGTTATACGTTATCCGTTATAAGTTATACGTTATACGTTATACGGTATACGTTATACGTTATACGTTATACGTTATACGTTATACGTTATACGTTATACGTTATACGTTATACGTTATACGTTATACGTAATACTATATACGTTAGACGTTATAGGTTATACGTAATACGTAATACGTTTTACGTTATACGTTATACGTTACACGTTATACGTTATACGTTATACGTTATAAGTTATACGTTATACGTTATACGGTATACGTTATACGCTATACGTTGGACGTTACAGGTTAAACGTAATACGTTATACGTTATACGTTATGCGCTATACGTTATACGTTATACGTTATACGTTAGACGTTATAGGTTATACGTAATACGTAATACGTTTTACGTTATACGTTATACGTTACACGTTATACGTTATACGTTATCCGTTATAAGTTATACGTTATACGTTATACGGTATACGTTATACGTTATACGTTATACGTTATACGTTATACGTTATACGTTATACGTTATACGTTATACGTTATACGTTATACGTTATACGTTATACGTTATACGTTATACGTTATACGTTATACGTTATACGTTATACGTTATATGTTATACGTTATACGTTATACGTTATACGTTATACGTTATACGTTATACGTTATACGTTATGCGTTATACGCTATACGTTATGCGTTATAGGTCATACCTTACACGTGATACGTCATACGTTATACGTTATACGTGATACGTTATACGTTATACGTTATACGTTATACGTTGTACGTTATACGTTATATGTAATATGTAATACGTTATACGTTATACGCTATACGTTATACGTTACATGTTATACGTTATACGTTATGCGTTATACGTTATGCGTTATACGTTATACGTTATACGTTATACGTTATACGTTATACGTTATACGTTATACGTTATACGTTATACGTTATACGTTATACGTTATACGTTATACGTTATACGTTATACGTTAGACGTTATAGGTTATACGTAATACGTAATACGTTTTACGTTATACGTTATACGTTACACGTTATACGTTATACGTTATACGTTATAAGTTATACGTTATACGTTATACGGTATACGTTATACGTTATACGTTATACGTTATACGTTATACGTTATACGTTATACGTTATACGTTATACGTTATACGTTATACGTTATACGTTATACGTTATACGTTATACGTTATACGTTATACGTTATACGTTATACGTTATACGTTATACGTTATACGTTATACGTTATACGTTATACGTTATACGTTATACGTTGTACGTTATACGTTATACGTTATACGTTATACGTTATACGTTATACGTTATACGTTATACGTTATACGTTAAACGTTATACGTTATACGTTATGCGTTATACGTTATACGTTATACGTTATACGTTATACGTTATACGTTGTACGTTATAAGTTATACGTTATACGTTATACGGTATACGTCATACGTTACACGTTATACGTTATACGTTATACGTTATACGTTATACGTTATACGTTATACGTTATACGTTATACGTTATACGTTATACGTTATACGTTATACGTTATACGATATACGTTATACGTTATACGTTGTACGTTATACGTTATACGTTATACGTTATACGTTATACGTTATACGTTATACGTTATACGTTAAACGTTATACGTTATACGTTATGCGTTATACGTTATACGTTATACGTTATACGTTATACGTTATACGTTGTACGTTATAAGTTATACGTTATACGTTATACGGTATACGTCATACGTTACACGTTATACGTTATACGTTATACGTTATACGTTATACGTTATACGTTATACGTTATACGTTATACGTTATTCGTTATACGTTATACGTTATACGTTATACGTTATACGTTAAACGTTATACGTTATACGTTATACGTTACACGTTATACGTTATACGTTATACGTTATAAGTTATACGTTATACGTTATACGTTATACGTTATACGTTTTACGTTATATGTTATACGTTATACGTTATACGTCATACGTTATACATTATGCGTTATACGCTATACGTAATGCGTTATAGGTCATACCTTATACGTGATACGTCATACGTTATACGTTATACGTTATACGTTATACGTTTTACGTTATACGTTATACGTTACGCGTTATACGCTATACGTTATGCGTTATAGGTCATACCTTATACGTGGTACGTCATACGTTATACGTTATACGTTATACGTTATTCGTTATACGTTATACGTCACACGTTATACGTTATACGTTATTCGTTATACGTTATACGTTATACGTTATACGTTATACGTTATACGTTGTACGTTATACGTTACACGTTATACGTTATACGTTATACGTTATACGTTATACGTTATACGTTATACGTTATACGTTATACGTTATACGTTATACGTTATACGTTATACGTTATACGTTATACGTTATACGATATACGTTATACGTTATACGTTATACGTTATACGTTATACGTTACGCGTTATACGCTATACGTTATGCGTTATAGGTCATACCTTATACGTGGTACGTCATACGTTATACGTTATACGTTATACGTTATTCGTTATACGTTATACGTTATACGTTATACGTTATACGTTATACGTTATACGTTATACGTTATACGTTATACGTTACACGTTATACGTTATACGTTATACGTTATACGTTACTCGTTATACGTAATATGTAATACGTTTTACGTTATAAGTTATACGTTATACGTTATACATTATACGTTTTACGTTATACGTTATAAGTTATACGTTATACATTATGCGTTATACGCTATACGTAATGCGTTATACGTTATACGTTATACGTTATACGTTATACGTTATAAGTTATACGTTATACGTTATACGTTATACGTTATACATTATGCGTTATACGCTATACGTAATGCGTTATAGGTCATACCTTATACGTGATACGTCATACGTTATACGTTATACGTTATACGTTTTACGTTATACGTTATACGTTATACGTTATACGTTATACGTTATACGTTATACGTTTGACGTTATACGTTATACGGTATGCGTTATTCGCTATACGTTATGCGTTATAGGATATACGTTATGCGTTATAGGATATACGTTATACGTGATACGTTGTACGTTATACGTTATACGTTATTCGTTATACGTAATATGTAATACGTTTTACGTTTTACGTTATAAGTTATACGTTATACGTTATACGTTATACGTTATACGTTATACGTTATACGTTATACGTTATACGGTATACGTTATGCGTTATACGTTTTACGTTATACGTTATACGTTATACGTTATACGTTATACGTTATACGTTATGCGTTATACGTTATACGTTATACGTTATACGTTATACGTTCTACGTTATACGTTGTACGTTATACGTTGTACGTTATACGTTATACGTTATACGTTATACGTTATACGTTAAACGTTGTACGTTATAGGTTATACGTTATACGTTATACGTTATACGTTATACGTTATACGTTAAACGTTATACGTTATACGTTATACGTTATACGTTATACGTTATACGTTATACGTTGTACGTTATACGTTGTACGTTATACGTTGTACGTTATACGATATACGTTATACGTTATACGTTATACGTTATACGTTATACGTTAAACGTTATACGTTATACGTTATACGTTATACGTTATACGCTATACGTTATGCGTTGTACGTTATGCGTTATAGGTTATGCGTTATACGTTATACGTTATTCGTTATACGTTGTACGTTATACGTTATACGTTATACGTTATACGTTATACGTTACACGTTATACGTTATGCGTTATAAGTTATACGTTATACGTTATACGTTCTACGATATACGTTGTACGTTATACGTTGTACGTTATACGTTATACGTTATACGTTATACGTTAAACGTTGTACGTTATAAGTTATACGTTATACGTTATACGTTATACGTTATACGTTAAACGTTATACGTTATACGTTATACGTTATACGTTATACGTTATACGTTATACGTTATACGATATACGTTATACGTTATACGTTATGCGTTATAGGATATACGTTATACGTTATACGTTATACGTTATACGTTATACGTTATACGTTATACGTTATACGTTATACGATATACGTTATACGTTATACGTTATACGTTATGCGTTATACGCTATACGTTATGCGTTATAGGTCATACCTTATACGTGATACGTCATACGTTATACGTTATACGTGATACGTTATACGTTATACGTTATACGTTATACGTTGTACGTTATACGTTATATGTAATATGTAATATGTTATACGTTATACGCTATACGTTATACGTTACACGTCATACGTTATACGTTATGCGTTATACGTTATGCGTTATACGTTATACGTTATACGTTATACGTTATACGTTATACGTTATACGTTATACGTTATACGTTATTCGTTATACGTTATACGTAGTACGTTATACGTTATACGTTATACGTTATACGTTGTACGTTATACGTTAAACGTTATACGTTATACGTTATACGTTATACGATATACGGTATACGTTATACGTTGTACGTTATACGTTATACGTTATACGTTATACGTTATACGTTATACGTTATACGTTATACGTTATACGTTAAACGTTATACGTTATACGTTATGCGTTATACGTTATGCGTTATACGTTATACGTTATACGTTATGCGTTATACGTTATGCGTTATACGTTATACGTTATACGTTATACGTTATACGTTTGACGTTATACGTTATACGGTATACGTTATGCCTTATACGTTATACGTTATACGTTATACGTTATACGTTATACGATATACGTTATACGTTATACGTTATACGTTATACGTTATACGTTATACGTTATACGTAATACTATATACGTTAGACGTTATAGGTTATACGTAATACGTAATACGTTTTACGTTATACGTTATACGTTACACGTTATACGTTATACGTTATACGTTATAAGTTATACGTTATACGTTATACGGTATACGTTATACGCTATACGTTGGACGTTACAGGTTAAACGTAATACGTTATACGTTATACGTTATGCGCTATACGTTATACGTTATACGTTATACGTTAGACGTTATAGGTTATACGTAATACGTAATACGTTTTACGTTATACGTTATACGTTACACGTTATACGTTATACGTTATCCGTTATAAGTTATACGTTATACGTTATACGGTATACGTTATACGTTATACGTTATACGTTATACGTTATACGTTATACGTTATACGTTATACGTTATACGTTATACGTTATACGTTATACGTTATACGTTATACGTTATACGTTATACGTTATACGTTATACGTTATATGTTATACGTTATACGTTATACGTTATACGTTATACGTTATACGTTATACGTTATACGTTATGCGTTATACGCTATACGTTATGCGTTATAGGTCATACCTTACACGTGATACGTCATACGTTATACGTTATACGTGATACGTTATACGTTATACGTTATACGTTATACGTTGTACGTTATACGTTATATGTAATATGTAATACGTTATACGTTATACGCTATACGTTATACGTTACATGTTATACGTTATACGTTATGCGTTATACGTTATGCGTTATACGTTATACGTTATACGTTATACGTTATACGTTATACGTTATACGTTATACGTTATACGTTATACGTTATACGTTATACGTTATACGTTATACGTTATACGTTATACGTTATACGTTATACGTTATACGTTAGACGTTATAGGTTATACGTAATACGTAATACGTTTTACGTTATACGTTATACGTTACACGTTATACGTTATACGTTATACGTTATAAGTTATACGTTATACGTTATACGGTATACGTTATACGTTATACGTTATACGTTATACGTTATACGTTATACGTTATACGTTATACGTTATACGTTATACGTTATACGTTATACGTTATACGTTATACGTTATACGTTATACGTTATACGTTATACGTTATACGTTATACGTTATACGTTATACGTTATACGTTATACGTTATACGTTATACGTTATGCGTTATACGCTATACGTTATGCGTTATAGGTCATACCTTATACGTGATACGTCATACGTTATACGTTATACGTGATACGTTATACGTTATACGTTATACGTTATACGTTGTACTTTATACGTTAAACGTTAGACGTTATATGTTATACGTTATACGTTATACGTAGTACGTTATACGTTATATGTAATATGTAATACATTATACGTTATACGTTAAACGTTAGACGTTATATGTTATACGTTATACGTTGTACGTTATACGTTATATGTAATATGTAATACGTTATACGTTATACGCTATACGTTATACGTTACACGTTATACATTATACGTTATGCATTATACGTTATGCGTTATACGTTATACGTTATACGTTATACGTTATACGTTATACTTTATACGTTATACGTTATACGTTATACGTTATACGTTATACGTTATACGTTATACGTTATACGATATGCGTTATACGTTAAACGTTGTACGTTATACGTTATACGTTATACGTTATACGTTATACATTATACGTTTTACGTTATACGTTAAACGTTATACGTTATACGTTATACGTTATACGTTATACGTTATACGTTATACGTTATACGTTATACGTTATACGTTATACGTTATACGTTATACGTTATACGTTATACGTTATACGTTATACGTTATACGTTATACGTTATACGTTATACGTTATACGTTTTACGTTATAAGTTATACGTTATACGTTATACGTCATACGTTATACATTATGCGTTATACGCTATACGTAATGCGTTATAGGTCATACCTTATACGTGATACGTCATACGTTATACGTTATACGTTATACGTTATACGTTTTACGTTATACGTTATACGTTACACGTTATACGCTATACGTTATGCGTTATAGGTCATACCTTATACGTGGTACGTCATACGTTATACGTTATACGTTATACGTTATTCGTTATACGTTATACGTCACACGTTATACGTTATACGTTATTCGTTATACGTTATACGTTATACGTTATACGTTATACGTTATACGTTGTACGTTATACGTTACACGTTATACGTTATACGTTATACGTTATACGTTATACGTTATACGTTATACGTTATACGTTATACGTTATACGTTATACGTTATACGTTATACGTTATACGTTATACGTTATACGATATACGTTATACGTTATACGTTATACGTTATACGTTATACGTTACGCGTTATACGCTATACGTTATGCGTTATAGGTCGTACCTTATACGTGGTACGTCATACGTTATACGTTATACGTTATACGTTATTCGTTATACGTTATACGTTATACGTTATACGTTATACGTTATACGTTATACGTTATACGTTATACGTTATGCGTTACACGTTATACGTTATACGTTATACGTTATACGTTACTCGTTATACGTAATATGTAATACGTTATACGCTATACGTTATGCGTTATAGGTCATACCTTATACGTGATACGTCATACGTTATACGTTATACGTTATACGTTATTCGTTATACGTTATACGTTATACGTTATACGTAATACGTTATACGTTATACGTTATACGTTAAACGTTATACGTTATACGTTATACGTTATACGTTATACGTTATACGCTATACGTTATACGTTGTACGTTATGCGTTATACGTTATGCGTTATACGTTATACGTTATACGTTATACGTTATACGTTATACGTTATACGTTATACGTTATACGTTATACGTTATACGTTATACGTTATACGTTATACGTTATACGTTATACGTTATTCGTTATACGTTATACGTTATACGTTATACGTTATACGTTATACGTTTTACGTTATACGTTATGCGTTATACGTTATACGTTATACGTTATACGTTATACGTTATACGTTATACGTTATTCGTTGTACGTTTTACGTTATACGTTATACGTTGTACGTTATACGTTATACGTTACTCGTTATACGTAATATGAAATACGTTATACGTTATTCGTTGTACGTTATACGTTATACGTTATACGTTATACGTTATACGTTATACGTTATACGTTACTCGTTATACGTAATATGAAATACGTTTCACGTTATAAGTTATACGTTATACGTTATACGTTATACGTTATACGTTATACGTTATACGTTATACGTTATGCGTTATAGGTCATACCTTATACGTGATACGTTATACGTTATACGTTATGCGTTATACGTTATACGTTATACGTTATACGTTATACGTTATACGTTATACGTTATACGTTATACGTTATACGTTATACGTTACTCGTTATACGTAATATGTAATACGTTTTACGTTATAAGTTATACGTTATACGTTATACGTTATACGTTATACGTTATACGTTATACGTTATACGTTATACGTTATACGTTATACGTTATACGTTATACGGTATACGTTATGCGTTATACGTTATACGTTATACGTTATACGTTATACGTTATACGTTTTACGTTATACGTTATACGTTATACGATATACGTTATACGTTATACGTTATGCGTTATAGGATATACGTTATACGTTATACGTTATACGTTATACGTTATACGTTATACGTTATACGTTATACGTTATACGTTATTCGTTATACGTTGTACGTTATACGTTATACGTTATACGTTATACGTTATACGATATACGTTATACGTTATACGTTATACGTTATACGTTATACGTTATACGTTATACGTTATACGTTATACGTTATACGTTATACGTTATACGTTATACGTTATACGTTATACGTTATACGTTATACGTTATACGTTATACGTTATACGTTATACGTTATACGTTATACGTTATACGTTATACGTTATACGTTATACGTTATACGTTATACGTTATACGTTATACGTTATACGTTATACGTTATACGTTATACGTTATACGTTATACGTTATACGTTATACGTTATACGTTATACGTTATACGTTATACGTTATACGTTATACGTTATACGTTATACGATATACGTTATACGTTATACGTTATACGTTATACGTTATACGTTATACGTTATACGTTATACGTTATACGTTATACGTTGTACGTTATACGTTGTACGTTATTCGTTGTACGTTATACGTTATACGTTATACGTTATACGTTATACGTTACTCGTTATACGTAATATGAAATACGTTTCACGTTATAAGTTATACGTTATACGTTATACGTTATACGTTATACGTTATACGTTATACGTTATACGTTATACGGTATACGTTATGCGTTATACGTTATACGTTATACGTTATACGTTATACATTATACGTTTTACGTTATACGTTATAAGTTACACGATATACATTATACGTTATACGTTATACGTTATACGTTATACGTTATACGTTATGCGTTATACGTTATACGTTATACGTTATACGTTATACGTTATACGTTATACGTTATACGTTATACGTTATACGTTATACGTTATACGTTATACGTTATACGTTATACGTTATGCGTTATACGCTATACGTTATGCGTTATAGGTCATACCTTATACGTGATACGTCATACGTTATACGTTATGCGTTATACGTTATACGTTATACGTTATACGTTATACGTTATACGTTATACGTTATACGTTATACGTTATACGTTATACGTTATACGTTATACGTTACCCGTTATACGTAATATGTAATACGTTTTACGTTATAAGTTATACGTTATACGTTATACGTTATACGTTATACGTTATACGTTATACGTTATACGTTATACGTTATACGTTATACGTTATACGTTATACGTTATACGTTATACGGTATACGTTATGCGTTATACGTTATACGTTATACATTATACGTTATACGTTATACGTTTTACGTTATACGTTATAAGTTATACGATATACGTTATACGTTATACGTTATGCGTTTTAGGATATACGTTATACGTTATACGTTATACGTTATACGTTATACGTTATACGTTATACGTTATACGTTATACGTTGTACGTTATACGTTATACGTTATACGTTATACGTTATACGATATACGTTATACGTTATACGTTATACGTTATACGTTATACGTTATACGTTATACGTTATACGTTATACGTTATACGTTATACGTTATACGTTGTACGTTATACGTTATACATTATACGTTATACGTTATACGTTATACGTTATACGTTACTCGTTATACGTAATATGAAATACGTTTCACGTTATAAGTTATACGTTATACGTTATACGTTATACGTTATACGTTATACGTTATACGTTATACGGTATACGTTATGCGTTATACGTTATACGTTATACGTTATACGTTATACGTTATACGTTATACGTTATACGTTATACGTTATACGATATACGTTATACGTTATACGTTATACGTTATACGTTATACGTTATACGTTATACGTTATACGTTATACGTTATACGTTGTACGTTATACGTTGTACGTTATTCGTTATACGTTATACGGTATACGTTATGCGTTATACGTTATACGTTATACGTTATACGTTATACGTTATACGTTTTACGTTATACGTTATACGTTATACGATATACGTTATACGTTATACGTTATGCGTTATAGGATATACGTTATACGTTATACGTTATACGTTATACGTTATACGTTATACGTTATACGTTATACGTTATACGTTATTCGTTATACGTTGTACGTTATACGTTATACGTTATACGTTATACGTTATACGATATACGTTATACGTTATACGTTATACGTTATACGTTATACGTTATACGTTATACGTTATACGTTATACGTTATACGTTATACGTTATACGTTATACGTTATACGTTATACGTTATACGTTATACGTTATACGTTATACGTTATACGTTATACGTTATACGTTATACGTTATACGTTACTCGTTATACGTAATATGTAATACGTTTTACGTTATAAGTTATACGTTATACGTTATACGTTATACGTTATACGTTATACGTTATACGTTATACGTTATACGTTATACGTTATACGTTATACGTTATACGGTATACGTTATGCGTTATACGTTATACGTTATACGTTATACGTTATACGTTATACGTTTTACGTTATACGTTATACGTTATACGATATACGTTATACGTTATACGTTATGCGTTATAGGATATACGTTATACGTTATACGTTATACGTTATACGTTATACGTTATACGTTATACGTTATACGTTATACGTTATACGTTATACGTTATACGTTATGCGTTATACGCTATACGTTATGCGTTATAGGTCATACCTTATACGTGATACGTCATACGTTATACGTTATGCGTTATACGTTATACGTTATACGTTATACGTTATACGTTATACGTTATACGTTATACGTTATACGTTATACGTTATACGTTACCCGTTATACGTAATATGTAATACGTTTTACGTTATAAGTTATACGTTATACGTTATACGTTATACGTTATACGTTATACGTTATACGTTATACGTTATACGTTATACGTTATACGTTATACGTTATACGGTATACGTTATGCGTTATACGTTATACGTTATACATCATACGTTATACGTTATACGTTTTACGTTATACGTTATAAGTTATACGATATACGTTATACGTTATACGTTATGCGTTTTAGGATATACGTTATACGTTATACGTTATACGTTATACGTTATACGTTATACGTTATACGTTATACGTTATACGTTGTACGTTATACGTTATACGTTATACGTTATACGTTATACGATATACGTTATACGTTATACGTTATACGTTATACGTTATACGTTATACGTTATACGTTATACGTTATACGTTATACGTTATACGTTATACGTTGTACGTTATACGTTATACATTATACGTTATACGTTATACGTTATACGTTATACGTTACTCGTTATACGTAATATGAAATACGTTTCACGTTATAAGTTATACGTTATACGTTATACGTTATACGTTATACGTTATACGTTATACGTTATACGGTATACGTTATGCGTTATACGTTATACGTTATACGTTATACGTTATACGTTATACATCATACGTTTTACGTTATACGTTATAAGTTACACGATATACATTATACGTTATACGTTATACGTTATACGTTATACGTTATACGTTATACGTTATACGTTATACGTTACTCGTTATACGTAATATGTAATACGTTTTACGTTATAAGTTATACGTTATACGTTATACGTTATACGTTATACGTTATACGTTATACGTTATACGTTATACGTTATACGTTATACGTTATACGTTATACGTTATACGTTATACGTTATACGTTATACGGTATACGTTATGCGTTATACGTTATACGTTATACGTTATACGTTATACGTTATACGTTTTACGTTATACGTTATACGTTATACGATATACGTTATACGTTATACGTTATGCGTTATAGGATATACGTTATACGTTATACGTTATACGTTATACGTTATACGTTATACGTTATACGTTATACGTTATACGTTATACGTTATACGTTATTCGTTATACGTTGTACGTTATACGTTATACGTTATACGTTATACGTTATACGATATACGTTATACGTTATACGTTATACGTTATACGTTATACGTTATACGTTATACGTTATACGTTATACGTTATACGTTGTACGTTATACGTTATACGTTATACGTTATACGTTATACGTTATACGTTATACGTTATACGTTATACGTTATACGTTATACGTTGTACGTTATACGTTATACGTTATACGTTATACGTTATACGATATACGTTATACGTTATACGTTATACGTTATACGTTATACGTTATACGTTATACGTTATACGTTATACGTTATACGTTATACGTTATACGTTGTACGTTATACGTTATACATTATACGTTATACGTTATACGTTATACGTTATACGTTACTCGTTATACGTAATATGAAATACGTTTCACGTTATAAGTTATACGTTATACGTTATACGTTATACGTTATACGTTATACGTTATACGTTATACGGTATACGTTATGCGTTATACGTTATACGTTATACGTTATACGTTATACGTTATACATCATACGTTTTACGTTATACGTTATAAGTTACACGATATACATTATACGTTATACGTTATACGTTATACGTTATACGTTATACGTTATACGTTATACGTTATACGTTACTCGTTATACGTAATATGTAATACGTTTTACGTTATAAGTTATACGTTATACGTTATACGTTATACGTTATACGTTATACGTTATACGTTATACGTTATACGTTATACGTTATACGTTATACGTTATACGTTATACGTTATACGTTATACGGTATACGTTATGCGTTATACGTTATACGTTATACGTTATACGTTATACGTTATACGTTTTACGTTATACGTTATACGTTATACGATATACGTTATACGTTATACGTTATGCGTTATAGGATATACGTTATACGTTATACGTTATACGTTATACGTTATACGTTATACGTTATACGTTATACGTTATTCGTTATACGTTGTACGTTATACGTTATACGTTATACGTTATACGTTATACGATATACGTTATACGTTATACGTTATACGTTATACGTTATACGTTATACGTTATACGTTATACGTTATACGTTGTACGTTATACGTTATACGTTATACGTTATACGTTATACGTTATACGTTATACGTTATACGTTATACGTTATACGTTATACGTTATACGTTATACGTTATACGTTATATGTTATACGTTATACGTTATACGTTATACGTTATACGTTATACGTTATACGTTATACGTTATACGTTATACGTTATACGTTATACGTTATACGTTATACGTTATACGTTATACGTTATACGTTATACGTTATACGTTATACGTTATACGTTATACGTTATACGTTATACGTTATACGTTATACGTTATACGTTGTACGTTATTCGTTGTACGTTATACGTTATACGTTATACGTTATACGTTATACGTTACTCGTTATACGTAATATGAAATACGTTTCACGTTATAAGTTATACGTTATACGTTATACGTTATACGTTATACGTTATACGTTATACGTTATACGGTACACGTTATACGTTATGCGTTATACGTTATACGTTATACGTTATACGTTATACATTATACGTTTTACGTTATACGTTATAAGTTACACGATATACATTATACGTTATACGTTATACGTTATACGTTATACTTTATACGTTATGCGTTATACGTTATACGTTATACGTTATACGTTATACGTTATACGTTATACGTTATACGTTATACGTTATACGTTATACGTTATACGTTATACGTTATACGTTATGCGTTATACGCTATACGTTATGCGTTATAGGTCATACCTTATACGTGCTACGTCATACGTTATACGTTATGCGTTATACGTTATACGTTATACGTTATACGTTATACGTTATACGTTATACGTTATACGTTATACGTTATACGTTATACGTTATACGTTACTCGTTATACGTAATATGTAATACGTTTTACGTTATAAGTTATACGTTATACGTTATACGTTATACGTTATACGTTATACGTTATACGTTATACGTTATACGTTATACGTTATACGTTATACGTTATACGTTATACGTTATACGTTATACGTTATACGATATACGTTATACGTTCTACGTTCTACGTTCGACGTTATACGTTGTACGTTATACGTTGTACGTTATACGTTATACGTTATACGTTATACGTTATACGTTATACGTTATACGTTATACGTTATACGTTATACGTTATACGTTATACGTTATACGTTATACGTTATACGTTATACGTTATACGTTATACGTTATACGTTATACGTTATACGTTATACGTTATACGTTATACGTTATACGTTATACGTTATACGTTATACGTTATACGTTATACGTTATACGATATACGTTATACGTTATACGTTATACGTTATACGTTATACGTTATACGTTATACGTTATACGTTATACGTTATACGTTATACGTTATACGTTGTACGTTATATGTTATACGTTATACGTTATACGTTATACGTTATACGTTATACGATATACGTTATACGTTATACGTTATACGTTATACGTTTTACGTTATACGTTATACGTTATACGTTATGCGTTATACGTTATACGTTATACGTTATACGTTGTACGTTATACGTTATACGATATACGTTATACGTTATACGTTGTACGTTATACGTTATACGTTATACGTTCTACGTTATACGTTGTACGTTATACGTTGTACGTTATACGTTATACGTTATACGTTATACGTTTTACGTTATACGTTATACGTTATACGTTATACGTTATACGTTATACGTTATACGTTATACGTTATACGTTATACGTTATACGATATACGTTATACGTTATTCGTTATACGTTATACGTTATACGTTATACGTTATACGTTATACGTTATACGTTTTACGTTATACGTTATACGTTATACGTTATACATTATACGTTATACGTTATACGTTATACGTTATACGTTATTCGTTGTACGTTATACGTTATACGTAATACGTTATACGTTATACGTTATACGTTACTCGTTATAGGTAATATGAAATACGTTTCACGTTATAAGTTATACGTTATACGTTATACGTTATACGTTATACGTTATACGTTATACGTTATACGTTATACGTTATACGGTATACGTTATGCGTTATACGTTATACGTTATAAGTTATACGTTATACATTATACGTTTTACGTTATACGTTATACGTTATACGTTATACGTTATACGTTAGACGTTATACGTTATACGTTATACGTTATACGTTATACGTTGTACGTTATACGTTGTACGTTATACGTTATACGTTAGACGTTATACGTTATACGTTATACGTTAAACGTTATACGATATACGTTATACGTTATACGTTATACGCTATACGTTATACGTTGTACGTTATGCGTTATACGTTATGCGTTATACGTTATACGTTATACGTTATTCGTTATACGTTGTACGTTATACGTTATACGTTATACGTTATACGTTATACGTTATACGTTATACGTTATACGTTATACGTTATACGTTATACGTTATACGTTATACGTTATACGATATACGTTATACGTTATACGTTATACGTTATACGTTATACGTTATACGTTATACGTTATACGTTATTCGTTATACGTTATACGTTATACGTTATACGTTATACGTTATACGTTTTACGTTATACGTTATGCGTTATACGTTATACATTATACGTTATACGTTATACGTTATACGTTATACGTTATACGTTATACGTTATACGTTACTCGTTATACGTAATATGAAATACGTTTCACGTTATAAGTTATACGTTATACGTTATTCGTTATACGTTATACGTTACACGTTATACGTTATACGTTATACGTTATACGGTATACGTTATGCGTTATACGTTATACGTTATACGTTATACGTTATACATTATACGTTTTACGTTATACGCTATAAGTTACACGATATACATTATACGTTATACGTTGTACGTTATGCGTTATACGTTATGCGTTATACGTTATACGTTATACGTTATACGTTGTACGTTATACGTTATACGATATACGTTATACGTTATACGTTGTACGTTATACGTTATACGTTATACGTTATACGTTATACGTTATACGTTATACGTTATACGTTATACGTTATACGTTATTCGTTATACGTTATACGTTATACGTTATACGTTATACGTTATACGTTTTACGTTATACGTTATGCGTTATACGTTATACACTATACGTTATACGTTATACGTTATACGTTATACGTTATACGTTATACGTTATACGTTACTCGTTATACGTAATATGAAATACGTTTCACGTTATAAGTTATACGTTATACGTTATTCGTTATACGTTATACGTTACACGTTATACGTTATACGTTATACGTTATACGGTATACGTTATGCGTTATACGTTATACGTTATACGTTATACGTTATACATTATACGTTTTACGTTATACGCTATAAGTTACACGATATACATTATACGTTATACGTTGTACGTTATGCGTTATACGTTATGCGTTATACGTTATACGTTATACGTTATACGTTGTACGTTATACGTTATACGATATACGTTATACGTTATACGTTGTACGTTATACGTTATACGTTATACGTTCTACGTTATACGTTTTACGTTATACGTTATGCGTTATACGTTATACATTATACGTTATACGTTATACGTTATACGTTATACGTTATTCGTTGTACGTTATACGTTATACGTTATACGTTATACGTTATACGTTATACGTTACTCGTTATACGTAATATGAAATACGTTTCACGTTATAAGTTATACGTTATACGTTATACGTTATACGTTATACGTTATACGTTTTACGTTATACGTTATACGTTATACGGTATACGTTATGCGTTATACGTTATACGTTATACGTTATACGTTATACATTATACGTTTTACATTATACGTTATAAGTTACACGATATACATTATACGTTATACGTTGTACGTTATGCGTTATACGTTATGCGTTATACGTTATACGTTATACGTTATACGTTGTACGTTATACGTTATACGATATACGTTATACGTTATACGTTGTACGTTATACGTTATACGTTATACGTTCTACGTTATACGTTGTACGTTATACGTTGTACGTTATACGTTATACGTTATACGTTATACGTTTTACGTTATACGTTATACGTTATACGTTATACGTTATACGTTATACGTTATACGTTATACGTTATACGTTATACGTTATACGATATACGTTATACGTTATTCGTTATACGTTATACGTTATACGTTATACGTTATACGTTATACGTTATACGTTTTACGTTATACGTTATACGTTATACGTTATACATTATACGTTATACGTTATACGTTATACGTTATACGTTATTCGTTGTACGTTATACGTTATACGTAATACGTTATACGTTATACGTTATACGTTACTCGTTATAGGTAATATGAAATACGTTTCACGTTATAAGTTATACGTTATACGTTATACGTTATACGTTATACGTTATACGTTATACGTTATACGTTATACGTTATACGGTATACGTTATGCGTTATACGTTATACGTTATAAGTTATACGTTATACATTATACGTTTTACGTTATACGTTATACGTTATACGTTATACGTTATACGTTAGACGTTATACGTTATACGTTATACGTTATACGTTATACGTTGTACGTTATACGTTGTACGTTATACGTTATACGTTAGACGTTATACGTTATACGTTATACGTTAAACGTTATACGATATACGTTATACGTTATACGTTATACGCTATACGTTATACGTTGTACGTTATGCGTTATACGTTATGCGTTATACGTTATACGTTATACGTTATTCGTTATACGTTGTACGTTATACGTTATACGTTATACGTTATACGTTATACGTTATACGTTATACGTTATACGTTATACGTTATACGTTATACGTTATACGTTATACGTTATACGATATACGTTATACGTTATACGTTATACGTTATACGTTATACGTTATACGTTATACGTTATACGTTATTCGTTATACGTTATACGTTATACGTTATACGTTATACGTTATACGTTTTACGTTATACGTTATGCGTTATACGTTATACATTATACGTTATACGTTATACGTTATACGTTATACGTTATACGTTATACGTTATACGTTACTCGTTATACGTAATATGAAATACGTTTCACGTTATAAGTTATACGTTATACGTTATTCGTTATACGTTATACGTTACACGTTATACGTTATACGTTATACGTTATACGGTATACGTTATGCGTTATACGTTATACGTTATACGTTATACGTTATACATTATACGTTTTACGTTATACGCTATAAGTTACACGATATACATTATACGTTATACGTTGTACGTTATGCGTTATACGTTATGCGTTATACGTTATACGTTATACGTTATACGTTGTACGTTATACGTTATACGATATACGTTATACGTTATACGTTGTACGTTATACGTTATACGTTATACGTTCTACGTTATACGTTTTACGTTATACGTTATGCGTTATACGTTATACATTATACGTTATACGTTATACGTTATACGTTATACGTTATTCGTTGTACGTTATACGTTATACGTTATACGTTATACGTTATACGTTATACGTTACTCGTTATACGTAATATGAAATACGTTTCACGTTATAAGTTATACGTTATACGTTATACGTTATACGTTATACGTTATACGTTTTACGTTATACGTTATACGTTATACGGTATACGTTATGCGTTATACGTTATACGTTATACGTTATACGTTATACATTATACGTTTTACATTATACGTTATAAGTTACACGATATACATTATACGTTATACGTTGTACGTTATGCGTTATACGTTATGCGTTATACGTTATACGTTATACGTTATACGTTGTACGTTATACGTTATACGATATACGTTATACGTTATACGTTGTACGTTATACGTTATACGTTATACGTTCTACGTTATACGTTGTACGTTATACGTTGTACGTTATACGTTATACGTTATACGTTATACGTTTTACGTTATACGTTATACGTTATACGTTATACGTTATACGTTATACGTTATACGTTATACGTTATACGTTATACGTTATACGATATACGTTATACGTTATTCGTTATACGTTATACGTTATACGTTATACGTTATACGTTATACGTTATACGTTTTACGTTATACGTTATACGTTATACGTTATACATTATACGTTATACGTTATACGTTATACGTTATACGTTATTCGTTGTACGTTATACGTTATACGTAATACGTTATACGTTATACGTTATACGTTACTCGTTATAGGTAATATGAAATACGTTTCACGTTATAAGTTATACGTTATACGTTATACGTTATACGTTATACGTTATACGTTATACGTTATACGTTATACGTTATACGGTATACGTTATGCGTTATACGTTATACGTTATAAGTTATACGTTATACATTATACGTTTTACGTTATACGTTATAAGTTACACGATATACATTATACGTTATACGTTATACGTTATACGTTATACGTTATACGTTATACGTTATACGTTATACGTTATACGTTATACGTTATACGTTATACGTTATACGTTATACGTTATACGTTATACGTTATACGTTATACGTTATACGTTATACGTTATGCGTTATACGCTATACGTTATGCGTTATAGGTCATACCTTATACGTGATACGTCATACGTTATACGTTATGCGTTATACGTTATACGTTATACGTTATACGTTATACGTTATACGTTATACGTTATACGTTATACGTTATACGTTATACGTTACTCGTTATACGTAATATGTAATACGTTTTACGTTATAAGTTATACGTTATACGTTATACGTTATACGTTATACGTTATACGTTATACGTTATACGTTATACGTTATACGTTATACGTTATACGGTATACGTTATGCGTTATACGTTATACGTTATACGTTATACGTTATACGTTATACGTTTTACGTTATACGTTATACGTTATACGATATACGTTATACGTTATACGTTATACGTTATAGGTAATACGTTATACGTTATACGTTATACGTTATACGTTATACGTTATACGTTATACGTTATACGTTATACGTTATACGTTATACGTTATACGTTATACGTTGTACGTTATACGTTATACGTTATACGATATACGTTATACGATATACGTTATACGTTATACGTTATACGTTATACGTTATACGTTATACGTTATACGTTATACGTTATACGTTATACGTTATACGTTATACGTTATACGTTATACGTTGTACGTTATACGTTATACGTTATACGTTATACGTTATGCGTTATACGTTATACGTTATACGTTGTACGTTATACGTTATACGTTATACGTTATACGTTATACGTTCTACGTTATACGTTATACGTTATACGTTATACGTTATACGTTATACGTTATACGTTATACGTTATGCGTTATACGCTATACGTTATGCGTTATAGGTCATACCTTATACGTGATACGTCATACGTTATACGTTATGCGTTATACGTTATACGTTATACGTTATACGTTATACGTTTTACGTTATACGTTATACGTTATACGTTATACGTTATACGTTATACGTTATACGTTATACGTTATACGTTATACGTTACTCGTTATACGTAATATGTAATACGTTTTACGTTATAAGTTATACGTTATACGTTGTACGTTATACGTTATACGTTATACGTTATACGTTATACGATATACGTTATACGTTATACGTTATACGTTATACGTTATACGTTATACGTTATACGTTATACGTTACTCGTTATACGTAATATGTAATACGTTTTACGTTATAAGTTATACGTTATACGTTATACGTTATACGTTATACGTTATACGTTATACGTTATACGTTATACATTATACGTTTTACTTTATACGTTATAAGTTACACGATATACATTATACGTTATACGTTATACGTTATACGTTATACGTTATACGTTATACGTTATACGTTATACGTTATACGTTATACGTTATACGTTATACGTTATACGTTATACGTTATACGTTATACGTTATACGTTATACGTTATAGGTTATACGTTATACGTTATACGTTATACGTTATACGTTATGCGTTATACGCTATACGTTATGCGTTATAGGTCATACCTTATACGTGATACGTCATACGTTATACGTTATGCGTTATACGTTATACGTTATACGTTATACGTTATACGTTTTACGTTATACGTTATACGTTATACGTTATACGTTACTCGTTAAACGTAATATGTAATACGTTTTACGTTATACGTTTTACGTTATACGTTATACGTTATACGTTATACGATATACGTTATACGTTATACGTTATGCGTTATAGGATATACGTTATACGTTATACGTTATACGTTATACGTTATACGTTATACGTTATACGTTATACGTTATACGTTATACGTTATACGTTGTACGTTATACGTTATACGTTATACGTTATACGTTATACGATATACGTTATACGTTATACGTTAAACGTTATACGTTATACGTCATACGTTATACGTTATACGTTATACGTTATACGTTATACGTTATACGTTATACGTTATACGTTATACGTTATACGTTATAGGTCATACCTTATACGTGATACGTCATACGTTATACGTTATGCGTTATACGTTATACGTTATACGTTATACGTTACACGTTTTACGTTATACGTTATACGTTATACGTTATACGTTATACGTTACTCGTTATACGTAATATGTAATACGTTTTACGTTATACGTTTTACGTTATACGTTATACGTTATACGTTATACGATATACGTTATACGTTATACGTTATGCGTTATAGGATATACGTTATACGTTATACGTTATACGTTATGCGTTATACGTTATACGTTATACGTTATACGTTATACGTTATACGTTATACGTTGTACGTTATACGTTATACGTTATACGTTATACGTTATACGTTATACGTTACTCGTTATACGTAATATGAAATACGTTTCACGTTATAAGTTATACGTTATACGTTATACGTTATACGTTATACGTTATACGTTATACGTTATATGTTATACGGTATACGTTATGCGTTATACGTTATACGTTATACGTTATACGTTATACATTATACGTTTTACGTTATACGTTATAAGTTACACGATATACATTATACGTTATACGTTGTACGTTATGCGTTATACGTTATGCGTTATACGTTATACGTTATACGTTATACGTTGTACGTTATACGTTATACGATATACGTTATACGTTATACGTTGTACGTTATACGTTATACGTTATACGTTATACGTTCTACGTTATACGTTTTACGTTATACGTTATGCGTTATACGTTATACATTATACGTTATACGTTATACGTTATACGTTATACGTTATTCGTTGTACGTTATACGTTATACGTTGTACGTTATACGTTATACGTTATACGTTACTCGTTATACGTAATATGAAATACGTTTCACGTTATAAGTTATACGTTATACGTTATACGTTATACGTTATACGTTATACGTTATACGTTATACGTTTTACGTTATACGTTATACGTTATACGGTATACGTTATGCGTTATACGTTATACGTTATACGTTATACGTTATACGTTATACATTATACGTATTACATTATACGTTATAAGTTACACGATATACATTATACGTTATACGTTGTACGTTATGCGTTATACGTTATACGTTATTCGTTGTACGTTATACGTTATACGTTATACGTTATACGTTATACGTTATACGTTATACGTTATACGTTATACGTTATACGTTATACGTTCTACGTTATACGTTGTACGTTATACGTTGTACGTTATACGTTGTACGTTCTACGTTGTATGTTATACGTTATACGTTATACGTTATACGTTATACGTTATACGATATACGTTATACGTTTTTCGTTATACGTTATACGTTATACGTTACTCGTTATACGTAATATGTAATACGTTATACGTTATACGTTTTACGTTATACGTTATACGTTATACGTTATACGTTACTCGTTAAACGTAATATGTAATACGTTTTACGTTATACGTTTTACGTTATACGTTATACGTTATACGTTATACGATATACGTTATACGTTATACGTTATGCGTTATAGGATATACGTTATACGTTATACGTTATACGTTATACGTTATACGTTATACGTTATACGTTATACGTTATACGTTATACGTTATACGTTATACGTTGTACGTTATACGTTATACGTTATACGTTATACGTTATACGATATACGTTATACGTTATACGTTAAACGTTATACGTTATACGTCATACGTTATACGTTATACGTTATACGTTATACGTTATACGTTATACGTTATACGTTATACGTTATACGTTATACGTTATAGGTCATACCTTATACGTGATACGTCATACGTTATACGTTATGCGTTATACGTTATACGTTATACGTTATACGTTACACGTTTTACGTTATACGTTATACGTTATACGTTATACGTTATACGTTACTCGTTATACGTAATATGTAATACGTTTTACGTTATACGTTTTACGTTATACGTTATACGTTATACGTTATACGATATACGTTATACGTTATACGTTATGCGTTATAGGATATACGTTATACGTTATACGTTATACGTTATGCGTTATACGTTATACGTTATACGTTATACGTTATACGTTATACGTTATACGTTGTACGTTATACGTTATACGTTATACGTTATACGTTATACGTTATACGTTACTCGTTATACGTAATATGAAATACGTTTCACGTTATAAGTTATACGTTATACGT
Organism: Ptiloglossa arizonensis; assembly: GCF_051014685.1. Classification (NCBI taxonomy): domain Eukaryota; kingdom Metazoa; phylum Arthropoda; class Insecta; order Hymenoptera; family Colletidae; genus Ptiloglossa; species Ptiloglossa arizonensis. The sequence goes on from NW_027478494.1 coordinate 923,005, forward strand.
TATACGTTATACGTTATACGTTATACGTTATACGTTATATGTTATACGGTATACGTTATGCGTTATACGTTATACGTTATACGTTATACGTTATACATTATACGTTTTACGTTATACGTTATAAGTTACACGATATACATTATACGTTATACGTTGTACGTTATGCGTTATACGTTATGCGTTATACGTTATACGTTATACGTTATACGTTGTACGTTATACGTTATACGATATACGTTATACGTTATACGTTGTACGTTATACGTTATACGTTATACGTTATACGTTCTACGTTATACGTTTTACGTTATACGTTATGCGTTATACGTTATACATTATACGTTATACGTTATACGTTATACGTTATACGTTATTCGTTGTACGTTATACGTTATACGTTGTACGTTATACGTTATACGTTATACGTTACTCGTTATACGTAATATGAAATACGTTTCACGTTATAAGTTATACGTTATACGTTATACGTTATACGTTATACGTTATACGTTATACGTTATACGTTTTACGTTATACGTTATACGTTATACGGTATACGTTATGCGTTATACGTTATACGTTATACGTTATACGTTATACGTTATACATTATACGTATTACATTATACGTTATAAGTTACACGATATACATTATACGTTATACGTTGTACGTTATGCGTTATACGTTATACGTTATTCGTTGTACGTTATACGTTATACGTTATACGTTATACGTTATACGTTATACGTTATACGTTATACGTTATACGTTATACGTTATACGTTATACGTTCTACGTTATACGTTGTACGTTATACGTTGTACGTTATACGTTGTACGTTCTACGTTGTATGTTATACGTTATACGTTATACGTTATACGTTATACGTTATACGATATACGTTATACGTTTTTCGTTATACGTTATACGTTATACGTTACTCGTTATACGTAATATGTAATACGTTTTACGTTATAAGTTATATGTTATACGTTATACGTTATACGTTATACGTTATACGTTATACGTTATACGTTATACGTTATACGTTATACGTTATACGGTATACGTTATGCGTTATACGCTATACGTTATACGTTATACGTTATACGTTGTACGTTATACGTTATACGTTGTACGTTATACGTTATACGTTATACGTTACTCGTTATACGTAATATGAAATACGTTTCACGTTATAAGTTATACGTTATACGTTATACGTTATACGTTATACGTTATACGTTATACGTTATACGTTATACGTTATACGTTATACGATATACGTTATACGTTTTTCGTTATACGTTATACGTTATACGTTATACGTTATACGTTATACGTTTTACGTTATACGTTATACGTTATACGTTATACGTTATACGTTATACGTTATACGTTATACGTTATACGTTATACGTTATTCGTTGTACGTTATACGTTATACGTTATACGTTATACGTTATACGTTATACGTTACTCGTTATACGTAATATGAAATACGTTTCACGTTATAAGTTATACGTTATACGTTATACGTTATACGTTATACGTTATACGTTATACGTTATACGTTATACGGTATACGTTATGCGTTATACGTTATACGTTATACGTTATACGTTATGCATTATACGTTTTACGTTATACGTTATAAGTTACACGATATACATTATACGTTATACGTTATACGTTGTACGTTATACGTTATACGTTATACGTTATACGTTATACGTTATACGTTATACGTTATACGTTATACGTTATACGTTATACGTTATACGTTATACGTTATACGTTATACGTTATACGTTATGCGTTATACGCTATACGTTATGCGTTATAGGTCATACCTTATACGTGATACGTCATACGTTATACGTTATGCGTTATACGTTATACGTTATACGTTATACGTTATACGTTATACGTTATACGTTCTACGTTATACGTTATACGTTATACGTTACTCGTTATACGTAATATGTAATACGTTTTACGTTATAAGTTATATGTTATACGTTATACGTTATACGTTATACGTTATACGTTATACGTTATACGTTATACGTTATACGTTATACGTTATACGGTATACGTTATGCGTTATACGCTATACGTTATACGTTATACGTTATACGTTATACGTTTTACGTTATACGTTATACGTTATACGATATACGTTATACGTTATACGTTATGCGTTATAGGATATACGTTATACGTTATACGTTATACGTTATACGTTATACGTTATACGTTATACGTTATACGTTATACGTTACTCGTTATACGTAATATGAAATACGTTTCACGTTATAAGTTATACGTTATACGTTATACGTTATACGTTATACGTTATACGTTATACGTTATACGTTATACGGTATACGTTATGCGTTATACGTTATACGTTATACGTTATACGTTATACATTATACGTTTTACGTTATACGTTATAAGTTACACGATATACATTATACGTTATACGTTGTACGTTATGCGTTATACGTTATGCGTTATACGTTATACGTTATACGTTATACGTTGTACGTTATACGTTATACGTTATACGTTATACGTTATTCGTTATACGTTATACGTTATACGTTATACGTTATACGATATACGTTATACGTTATTCGTTATACGTTATACGTTATACGTTATACGTTATACGTTATACGTTTTACGTTATACTTTATACGTTATACGTTATACATTATACGTTATACGTTATACGTTATACGTTATACGTTATTCGTTGTACGTTATACGTTATACGTTATACGTTATACGTTATACGTTATACGTTATACGTTACTCGTTATACGTAATATGAAATACGTTTCACGTTATAAGTTATACGTTATACGTTATACGTTATACGTTATACGTTATACGTTATACGTTATACGGTATACGTTATGCGTTATACGTTATACGTTATACGTTATACGTTATACATTATACGTTTTACGTTATACGTTATAAGTTACACGATATACATTATACGTTATACGTTATACGTTATACGTTATACGTTATACGTTATTCGTTATACGTTATACGTTATACGTTATACGTTATACGTTATACGTTATACGTTATACGTTATACGTTATACGTTATACGTTATGCGTTATACGCTATACGTTAGGCGTTATAGGTCATACCTTATACGTGATACGTCATACGTTATACGTTATGCGTTATACGTTATACGTTATACGTTATACGTTATACGTTATACGTTATACGTTATACGTTATACGTTATACGTTATACGTTATACGTTATACGTTACTCGTTATACGTAATATGTAATACGTTTTACGTTATAAGTTATACGTTATACGTTATACGTTATACATTATACGTTATACGTTATACGTTACACGTTATACGTTATACGTTATACGTTATACGTTATACGTTATACGTTATACGTTATACGTTAAACGTTATACGTTAAACGTTATACGTTATACGTTGTACGTTATACGTTATACGTTATACGTTATACGTTATACGTTATACGTTATACGTTATACGTTATACGTTATACGTTATACGTTATACGTTATACGTTATACGTTATACGTTATACGTTATACGTTATACGTTATACGTTATACGTTCTACGTTATACGTTATACGTTATACGTTGTACGTTATACGTTGTACGTTATACGTTGTACGTTATACGTTATACGTTATACGTTATACGTTATACGTTATACGTTATACGTTATACGTTATACGTTATACGTTATACGTTATACGTTATACGTTATACGTTATACGTTATACGTTATACGTTATACGTTATACGTTATACGTTATACGTTATACGTTATACGTTATACGTTCTATGTTATACGTTCTACGTTATACGTTGTACGTTATACGTTGTACGTTATACGTTGTACGTTATACGTTATACGTTATACGTTATACGTTATACGTTATACGTTATACGTTATACATTATACGTTATACGTTATACGTTATACGTTATACGTTATTCGTTGTACGTTATACGTTATACGTTATACGTTATACGTTATACGTTATACGTTACTCGTTATACGCAATATGAAATACGTTTCACGTTATAAGTTATACGTTATACGTTATACGTTATACGTTATACGTTATACGTTATACGTTATACGTTATACGTTATACGGTATACGTTATGCGTTATACGTTATACGTTATACGTTATACGTTATACGTTATACAATATACGTTTTACGTTATACGTTATAAGTTACACGATATACATTATACGTTATACGTTATACGTTATACGTTATACGTTATACGTTATTCGTAATATGTAATACGTTTTACGTTATAAGTTATACGTTATACGTTATACGTTATACGTTATACGTTATACGTTATACGTTATACGTTATACGTTATACGTTATACGTTATACGTTATACGTTATACGTTATACGTTATACGGTATACGTTATGCGTTATATGTTATACGTTATACGTTTTACGTTATACGTTATACGTTTTACGTTATACGTTATACGTTATACGATATACGTTATACGTTATACGTTATGCGTTATAGGATATACGTTATACGTTATACGTTATACGTTATACGTTATACGTTATACGTTATACGTTATACGTTATACGTTATACGTTATACGTTATACGTTATACGTTGTACGTTATACGTTATACGTTATACGATATACGTTATACGATATACGTTATACGTTATACGTTATACGTTATACGTTATACGTTATACGTTATACGTTATACGTTATACGTTATACGTTATACGTTATACGTTATACGTTATACGTTGTACGTTATACGTTATACGTTATACGTTATACGTTATACGTTATACGTTATACGTTATACGTTATACGTTGTACGTTATACGTTATACGTTATACGTTATACGTTATACGTTATACGTTATACGTTATACGTTATACGTTATACGTTATACGTTATGCGTTATACGCTATACGTTATGCGTTATAGGTCATACCTTATACGTGATACGTCATACGTTATACGTTATGCGTTATACGTTATACGTTATACGTTATACGTTATACGTTTTACGTTATACGTTATACGTTATACGTTATACGTTATACGTTATACGTTATACGTTATACGTTATACGTTATACGTTACTCGTTATACGTAATATGTAATACGTTTTACGTTATAAGTTATACGTTATACGTTATACGTTATACGTTATACGTTATACGTTATACGTTATACGTTATACGTTATACGTTATACGTTATACGTTATACGTTGTACGTTATACGTTATACGTTATACGTTATACGTTATACGTTATACGTTATACGTTATACGTTATACGTTACTCGTTATACGTAATATGTAATACGTTTTACGTTATAAGTTATACGTTATACGTTATACGTTATACGTTATACGTTATACGTTATACGTTATACGTTATACGTTATACATTATACGTTTTACGTTATACGTTATAAGTTACACGATATACATTATACGTTATACGTTATACGTTATACGTTATACGTTATACGTTATACGTTATACGTTATACGTTATACGTTATACGTTATACGTTATACGTTATACGTTATACGTTATACGTTATACGTTATACGTTATACGTTATACGTTATACGTTATACGTTATACGTTATACGTTATACGTTATGCGTTATACGCTATACGTTATGCGTTATAGGTCATACCTTATACGTGATACGTCATACGTTATACGTTATGCGTTATACGTTATACGTTATACGTTATACGTTATACGTTTTACGTTATACGTTATACGTTATACGTTATACGTTACTCGTTATACGTAATATGTAATACGTTTTACGTTATACGTTTTACGTTATACGTTATACGTTATACGTTATACGATATACGTTATACGTTATACGTTATGCGTTATAGGATATACGTTATACGTTATACGTTATACGTTATACGTTATACGTTATACGTTATACGTTATACGTTATACGTTATACGTTATACGTTATACGTTGTACGTTATACGTTATACGTTATACGTTATACGTTATACGATATACGTTATACGTTATACGTTAAACGTTATACGTTATACGTTATACGTTATACGTTATACGTTATACGTTATACGTTATACGTTATACGTTATACGTTATACGTTATACGTTATAGGTCATACCTTATACGTGATACGTCATACGTTATACGTTATGCGTTATACGTTATACGTTATACGTTATACGTTATACGTTTTACGTTATACGTTATACGTTATACGTTATACGTTATACGTTACTCGTTATACGTAATATGTAATACGTTTTACGTTATACGTTTTACGTTATACGTTATACGTTATACGATATACGTTATACGTTATACGTTATACGGTATACGTTATGCGTTATACGTTATACGTTATACGTTCTACGTTATACGTTTTACGTTATACGTTATGCGTTATACGTTATACATTATACGTTATACGTTATACGTTATACGTTATACGTTATTCGTTGTACGTTATACGTTATACGTTATACGTTATACGTTATACGTTATACGTTATACGTTACTCGTTATACGTAATATGAAATACGTTTCACGTTATAAGTTATACGTTATACGTTATACGTTATACGTTATACGTTATACGTTTTACGTTATACGTTATACGTTATACGGTATACGTTATGCGTTATACGTTATACGTTATACGTTATACGTTATACGTTATACATTATACGTTTTACATTATACGTTATAAGTTACACGATATACATTATACGTTATACGTTGTACGTTATGCGTTATACGTTATGCGTTATACGTTATACGTTATACGTTATACGTTGTAGGTTATACGTTATACGATATACGTTATACGTTATACGTTGTACGTTATACGTTATACGTTATACGTTCTACGTTATACGTTGTACGTTATACGTTGTACGTTATACGTTATACGTTATACGTTATACGTTTTACGTTATACGTTATACGTTATACGTTATACGTTATACGTTATACGTTATACGTTATACGTTATACGTTATACGATATACGTTATACGTTATTCGTTATACGGTATACGTTATACGTTATACGTTATACGTTATACGTTTTACGTTATACGTTATACGTTATACGTTATACATTATACGTTATACGTTATACGTTATACGTTATACGTTATTCGTTGTACGTTATACGTTATACGTTATACGTTATACGTTATACGTTATACGTTATACGTTATACGTTATACGTTATACGTTATACGTTATACGTTATACGTTATACGTTATACGTTATACGTTATGCGTTATACGCTATACGTTATGCGTTATAGGTCATACCTTATACGTGATACGTCATACGTTATACGTTATGCGTTATACGTTATACGTTATACGTTATACGTTATACGTTATACGTTATACGTTATACGTTATACGTTATACGTTACTCGTTATACGTAATATGTAATACGTTTTACGTTATAAGTTATACGTTATACGTTATACGTTATACGTTATACGTTATACGTTATACGTTATACGTTATACGTTATACGTTATACGTTATACGGTATACGTTATGCGTTATACGTTATACGTTATACGTTATACGTTATACGTTATACGTTTTACGTTATACGTTATACGTTATACGATATACGTTATACGTTATACGTTATGCGTTATAGGATATACGTTATACGTTATACGTTATACGTTATACGTTATACGTTATACGTTATACGTTATACGTTATACGTTATACGTTATACGTTATACGTTATACGTTATACGTTATACGTTGTACGTTATACGTTATACGTTATACGTTATACGTTATACGATATACGTTATACGTTATACGTTATACGTTATACGTTATACGTTATACGTTATATGTTATACGTTATACGTTATACGTTATACGTTATACGTTATACGTTGTACGTTATACGTTATACGTTATACGTTATACGTTATACGTTATACGTTATACGTTATACGTTGTACGTTATACGTTATACGTTATACGTTATACGTTATACGTTATACGTTATACGTTATACGTTATACGTTATACGTTATACGTTAAACGTTATACGTTATACGTTATACGTTATACGTTATACGATATACGTTATACGTTATACGTTATACGTTATACGTTATACGTTATACGTTATACGTTATACGTTATACGTTATACGTTATACGTTATACGTTATACGTTATACGTTATACGTTATACGTTATACGTTATACGTTATACGTTATACGTTATACGTTATACGTTCTACGTTATACGTTGTACGTTATACGTTGTACGTTATACGTTGTACGTTCTACGTTGTATGTTATACGTTATACGTTATACGTTATACGTTATACGTTATACGTTATACGTTATACGTTATACGTTATACGTTATACGTTATACGTTATACGTTATAGGTTATACGATATACGTTATACGTTTTTCGTTATACGTTATACGTTATACGTTATACGTTATACGTTATACGTTTTACGTTATACGTTATACGTTATACGTTATACGTTATACGTTATACGTTATACGTTATACGTTATACGTTATACGTTATTCGTTGTACGTTATACGTTATACGTTATACGTTATACGTTATACGTTATACGTTACTCGTTATACGTAATATGAAATACGTTTCACGTTATAAGTTATACGTTATACGTTATACGTTATACGTTATACGTTATACGTTATACGTTATACGGTATACGTTATGCGTTATACGTTATACGTTATACGTTATACGTTATGCATTATACGTTTTACGTTATACGTTATAAGTTACACGATATACATTATACGTTATACGTTATACGTTATACGTTATACGTTATACGTTATACGTTATACGTTATACGTTATACGTTATACGTTATACGTTATACGTTATACGTTATACGTTATACGTTATACGTTATACGTTATGCGTTATACGCTATACGTTATGCGTTATAGGTCATACCTTATACGTGATACGTCATACGTTATACGTTATGCGTTATACGTTATACGTTATACGTTATACGTTATACGTTATACGTTATACGTTATACGTTCTACGTTATACGTTATACGTTATACGTTACTCGTTATACGTAATATGTAATACGTTTTACGTTATAAGTTATATGTTATACGTTATACGTTATACGTTATACGTTATACGTTATACGTTATACGTTATACGTTATACGTTATACGTTATACGTTATACGGTATACGTTATGCGTTATACGTTATACGTTATACGTTATACGTTATACGTTATACGTTATACGATATACGTTATACGTTATTCGTTATACGTTATACGTTATACGTTATACGTTATACGTTATACGTTTTACGTTATACTTTATACGTTATACGTTATACATTATACGTTATACGTTATACGTTATACGTTATACGTTATACGTTATACGTTATACGTTATACGTTATACGTTATAGGTCATACCTTATACGTGATACGTCATACGTTATACGTTATGCGTTATACGTTATACGTTTTACGTTATACGTTATACGTTATACGATATACGTTATACGTTATACGTTATGCGTTATAGGATATACGTTATACGTTATACGTTATACGTTATACGTTATACGTTATACGTTATACGTTATACGTTATACGTTATACGTTATACGTTATACGTTACTCGTTATACGTAATATGAAATACGTTTCACGTTATAAGTTATACGTTATACGTTATACGTTATACGTTATACGTTATACGTTATACGTTATACGGTATACGTTATGCGTTATACGTTATACGTTATACGTTATACGTTATACGTTATACGTTATACGATATACGTTATACGTTATTCGTTATACGTTATACGTTATACGTTATACGTTATACGTTATACGTTTTACGTTATACTTTATACGTTATACGTTATACATTATACGTTATACGTTATACGTTATACGTTATACGTTATACGTTATACGTTATACGTTATACGTTATACGTTATAGGTCATACCTTATACGTGATACGTCATACGTTATACGTTATGCGTTATACGTTATACGTTATACGTTATACGTTATACGTTTTACGTTATACGTTATACGTTATACGTTATACGTTATACGTTACTCGTTATACGTAATATGTAATACGTTTTACGTTATACGTTTTACGTTATACGTTATACGTTATACGATATACGTTATACGTTATACGTTATACGGTATACGTTATGCGTTATACGTTATACGTTATACGTTCTACGTTATACGTTTTACGTTATACGTTATGCGTTATACGTTATACATTATACGTTATACGTTATACGTTATACGTTATACGTTATTCGTTGTACGTTATACGTTATACGTTATACGTTATACGTTATACGTTATACGTTACTCGTTATACGTAATATGAAATACGTTTCACGTTATAAGTTATACGTTATACGTTATACGTTATACGTTATACGTTATACGTTTTACGTTATACGTTATACGTTATACGGTATACGTTATGCGTTATACGTTATACGTTATACGTTATACGTTATACATTATACGTTTTACATTATACGTTATAAGTTACACGATATACATTATACGTTATACGTTGTACGTTATGCGTTATACGTTATGCGTTATACGTTATACGTTATACGTTATACGTTGTACGTTATACGTTATACGATATACGTTATACGTTATACGTTGTACGTTATACGTTATACGTTATACGTTCTACGTTATACGTTGTACGTTATACGTTGTACGTTATACGTTATACGTTATACGTTATACGTTTTACGTTATACGTTATACGTTATACGTTATACGTTATACGTTATACGTTATACGTTATACGTTATACGTTATACGATATACGTTATACGTTATTCGTTATACGGTATACGTTATACGTTATACGTTATACGTTATACGTTTTACGTTATACGTTATACGTTATACGTTATACATTATACGTTATACGTTATACGTTATACGTTATACGTTATTCGTTGTACGTTATACGTTATACGTTATACGTTATACGTTATACGTTATACGTTATACGTTATACGTTATACGTTATACGTTATACGTTATACGTGATACGTCATACGTTATACGTTATGCGTTATACGTTATACGTTATACGTTATACGTTATACGTTATACGTTATACGTTATACGTTATACGTTCTACGTTATACGTTATACGTTATACGTTACTCGTTATACGTAATATGTAATACGTTTTACGTTATAAGTTATATGTTATACGTTATACGTTATACGTTATACGTTATACGTTATACGTTATACGTTATACGTTATACGTTATACGTTATACGTTATACGGTATACGTTATGCGTTATACGCTATACGTTATACGTTATACGTTATACGTTATACGTTTTACGTTATACGTTATACGTTATACGATATACGTTATACGTTATACGTTATGCGTTATAGGATATACGTTATACGTTATACGTTATACGTTATACGTTATACGTTATACGTTATACGTTATACGTTATACGTTATACGTTACTCGTTATACGTAATATGAAATACGTTTCACGTTATAAGTTATACGTTATACGTTATACGTTATACGTTATACGTTATACGTTATACGTTATACGTTATACGGTATACGTTATGCGTTATACGTTATACGTTATACGTTATACGTTATACGTTATACGTTATACGATATACGTTATACGTTATTCGTTATACGTTATACGTTATACGTTATACGTTATACGTTATACGTTTTACGTTATACTTTATACGTTATACGTTATACATTATACGTTATACGTTATACGTTATACGTTATACGTTATACGTTATACGTTATACGTTATACGTTATACGTTATAGGTCATACCTTATACGTGATACGTCATACGTTATACGTTATGCGTTATACGTTATACGTTATACGTTATACGTTATACGTTTTACGTTATACGTTATACGTTATACGTTATACGTTATACGTTACTCGTTATACGTAATATGTAATACGTTTTACGTTATACGTTTTACGTTATACGTTATACGTTATACGATATACGTTATACGTTATACGTTACACGGTATACGTTATGCGTTATACGTTATACGTTATACGTTCTACGTTATACGTTTTACGTTATACGTTATGCGTTATACGTTATACATTATACGTTATACGTTATACGTTATACGTTATACGTTATTCGTTGTACGTTATACGTTATACGTTATACGTTATACGTTATACGTTATACGTTACTCGTTATACGTAATATGAAATACGTTTCACGTTATAAGTTATACGTTATACGTTATACGTTATACGTTATACGTTATACGTTTTACGTTATACGTTATACTTTATACGGTATACGTTATGCGTTATACGTTATACGTTATACGTTATACGTTATACATTATACGTTTTACATTATACGTTATAAGTTACACGATATACATTATACGTTATACGTTGTACGTTATGCGTTATACGTTATGCGTTATACGTTATACGTTATACGTTATACGTTGTACGTTATACGTTATACGATATACGTTATACGTTATACGTTGTACGTTATACGTTATACGTTATACGTTCTACGTTATACGTTGTACGTTATACGTTGTACGTTATACGTTATACGTTATACGTTATACGTTTTACGTTATACGTTATACGTTATACGTTATACGTTATACGTTATACGTTATACGTTATACGTTATACGTTATACGATATACGTTATACGTTATTCGTTATACGGTATACGTTATACGTTATACGTTATACGTTATACGTTTTACGTTATACGTTATACGTTATACGTTATACATTATACGTTATACGTTATACGTTATACGTTATACGTTATTCGTTGTACGTTATACGTTATACGTTATACGTTATACGTTATACGTTATACGTTATACGTTATACGTTATACGTTATACGTTATACGTTATACGTTATACGTTATACGTTATACGTTATGCGTTATACGCTATACGTTATGCGTTATAGGTCATACCTTATACGTGATACGTCATACGTTATACGTTATGCGTTATACGTTATACGTTATACGTTATACGTTATACGTTATACGTTATACGTTATACGTTATACGTTATACGTTATACGTAATACGTTACTCGTTATACGTAATATGTAGTACGTTTTACGTTATAAGTTATACGTTATACGTTATACGTTATACGTTATACGTTATACGTTATACGTTATACGTTATACGTTATACGTTATACGTTATACGGTATACGTTATGCGTTATACGTTATACGTTATACGTTATACGTTATACGTTATACGTTTTACGTTATACGTTATACGTTATACGATATACGTTATACGTTATACGTTATGCGTTATAGGATATACGTTATACGTTATACGTTATACGTTATACGTTATACGTTATACGTTATACGTTATACGTTATACGTTATACGTTATACGTTATACGTTATACGTTATACGTTATACGTTGTACGTTATACGTTATACGTTATACGTTATACGTTATACGATATACGTTATACGTTATACGTTATACGTTATACGTTATACGTTATACGTTATATGTTATACGTTATACGTTATACGTTATACGTTATACGTTATACGTTGTACGTTATACGTTATACGTTATACGTTATACGTTATACGTTATACGTTATACGTTATACGTTGTACGTTATACGTTATACGTTATACGTTATACGTTATACGTTATACGTTATACGTTATACGTTATACGTTATACGTTATACGTTAAACGTTATACGTTATACGTTATACGTTATACGTTATACGATATACGTTATACGTTATACGTTATACGTTATACGTTATACGTTATACGTTATACGTTATACGTTATACGTTATACGTTATACGTTATACGTTATACGTTATACGTTATACGTTATACGTTATACGTTATACGTTATACGTTATACGTTATACGTTATACGTTATACGTTATACGTTATACGTTCTACGTTATACGTTGTACGTTATACGTTGTACGTTATACGTTGTACGTTATACGTTGTACGTTCTACGTTGTATGTTATACGTTATACGTTATACGTTATACGTTATACGTTATACGTTATACGTTATACGTTATACGTTATACGTTATACGTTATACGTTATACGTTATACGATATACGTTATACGTTTTTCGTTATACGTTATACGTTATACGTTATACGTTATACGTTATACGTTTTACGTTATACGTTATACGTTATACGTTATACGTTATACGTTATACGTTATACGTTATACGTTATACGTTATACGTTATACGTTATTCGTTGTACGTTATACGTTATACGTTATACGTTATACGTTATACGTTATACGTTATACGTTACTCGTTATACGTAATATGAAATACGTTTCACGTTATAAGTTATACGTTATACGTTATACGTTATACGTTATACGTTATACGTTATACGTTATACGGTATACGTTATGCGTTATACGTTATACGTTATACGTTATACGTTATGCATTATACGTTTTACGTTATACGTTATAAGTTACACGATATACATTATACGTTATACGTTATACGTTATACGTTATACGTTATACGTTATACGTTATACGTTATACGTTATACGTTATACGTTATACGTTATACGTTATACGTTATACGTTATACGTTATACGTTATACGTTATGCGTTATACGCTATACGTTATGCGTTATAGGTCATACCTTATACGTGATACGTCATACGTTATACGTTATGCGTTATACGTTATACGTTATACGTTATACGTTATACGTTATACGTTATACGTTATACGTTATACGTTCTACGTTATACGTTATACGTTATACGTTACTCGTTATACGTAATATGTAATACGTTTTACGTTATAAGTTATATGTTATACGTTATACGTTATACGTTATACGTTATACGTTATACGTTATACGTTATACGTTATACGTTATACGTTATACGTTATACGTTATACGTTATACGTTATACGTTATACGGTATACGTTATGCGTTATACGTTATACGTTATACGTTATACGTTATAAGTTACACGATATACATTATACGTTATACGTTGTACGTTATGCGTTATACGTTATGCGTTATACGTTATACGTTATACGTTATACGTTGTACGTTATACGTTATACGTTATACGTTATACGTTATTCGTTATACGTTATACGTTATACGTTATACGTTATACGTTAGACGTTATACGTTATACGTTACACGTTAAACGTTATACGTTATACGTTATACGTTATACGTTATACGTTATACGCTATACGTTATAGGTTGTACGTTATGCGTTATACGTTATGCGTTATACGTTATACGTTATTCGTTATACGTTGTACGTTATACGTTATACGTAATACGTTATACGTTATTCGTTATACGTTATACGTTATACGTTATACGTTATACGTTATACGTTATACGTTATACGTTATACGTTATACGTTATACGTTAAACGTTATACGTTATACGTTATACGTTATACGTTATACGATATACGTTATACGTTATACGTTGTACGTTATACGTTATACGTTATACGTTATACGTTATACGTTATACGTTATACGTTATACGTTATACGTTATGCGTTATACGTTATACGTTTTACGTTATACGTTATACGTTATACGTTATACGTTATACGTTATACGTTCTACGTTATACGTTGTACGTTATACGTTGTACGTTATACGTTATACGTTATACGTTATACGTTATACGTTATACGTTATACGTTATACGTTATACGTTATACGTTATACGTTATACGTTATACGTTATACGTTATACGTTATACGTTATACGATATACGTTATACGTTATTCGTTATACGTTATACGTTATACGTTATACGTTATACGTTATACGTTTTACGTTATACTTTATACGTTATACGTTATACATTATACGTTATACGTTATACGTTATACGTTATACGTTATTCCTTGTACGTTATACGTTATACGTTATACGTTATACGTTATACGTTGTACGTTATACGTTAAACGTTATACGTTAAACGTTATACGTTATACGTTGTACGTTATACGTTATACGTTATACGTTATAGGTTATACGTTATACGTTATACGTTATACGTTATACGTTATACGTTATACGTTATACGTTATACGTTATACGTTATACGTTATACGTTATACGTTATACGTTAAACGTTATACGTTATACGTTCTACGTTATACGTTGTACGTTATACGTTGTACGCTATACGTTGTACGTTATACGTTATACGTTATACGTTATACGTTATACGTTATACGTTATACGTTATACGTTATACGTTATACGTTATACGTTATACGGTATACGTTATGCGTTATACGTTATACGTTATACGTTATACGTTATACGTTATACAATATACGTTTTACGTTATACGTTATACGTTATACGTTATACGTTATACGTTACTCGTTATACGCAATATGAAATACGTTTCACGTTATAAGTTATACGTTATACGTTATACGTTATACGTTATACGTTATACGTTATACGTTACACGTTATACGTTATACGTTATACGTTATACGTTATACGTTATACGTTATACGTTATACGTTATACGTTATACGTTATACGTTATACGTTATACGTTATACGTTATACGTTATACGTTATACGTTGTACGTTATACGTTGTACGTTATACGTTATACGTTATACGTTATACGTTATACGTTATACGTTATACGTTATACGTTATACGTTATACGTTATACGTTATACGTTATACGTTATACGTTATACGTTATACGTTATACGTTATACGTTATACGTTATACGTTATACGTTATACGTTATACGTTCTACGTTATACGTTGTACGTTATACGTTGTACGTTATACGTTATACGTTATACGTTATACGTTATACGTTATACGTTATACGTTATACGTTATACGTTATACGTTATACGTTATACGTTACTCGTTATACGCAATATGAAATACGTTTCACGTTATAAGTTATACGTTATACGTTATACGTTATACGTTATACGTTATACGTTATACGTTATACGTTATACGTTATACGTTATACGTTGTACGTTATACGTTATACGTTATACGTTATACGTTATACGTTATACGTTATACGTTAAACGTTATACGTTATACGTTCTACGTTATACGTTGTACGTTATACGTTGTACGCTATACGTTGTACGTTATACGTTATACGTTATACGTTATACGTTATACGTTATACGTTATACGTTATACGTTATACGTTATACGTTATACGTTATACGGTATACGTTATGCGTTATACGTTATACGTTATACGTTATACGTTATACGTTATACAATATACGTTTTACGTTATACGTTATACGTTATACGTTATACGTTATACGTTACTCGTTATACGCAATATGAAATACGTTTCACGTTATAAGTTATACGTTATACGTTATACGTTATACGTTATACGTTATACGTTATACGTTACACGTTATACGTTATACGTTATACGTTATACGTTATACGTTATACGTTATACGTTATACGTTATACGTTATACGTTATACGTTATACGTTATACGTTATACGTTATACGTTGTACGTTATACGTTGTACGTTATACGTTGTACGTTATACGTTATACGTTATACGTTATACGTTATACGTTATACGTTATACGTTATACGTTATACGTTATACGTTATACGTTATACGTTATACGTTATACGTTATACGTTATACGTTATACGTTATACGTTATACGTTATACGTTATCCGTTATACGTTATACGTTCTACGTTATACGTTGTACGTTATACGTTGTACGTTATACGTTGTACGTTATACGTTGTACGTTATACGTTATACGTTATACGTTATACGTTATACGTTATACGTTATACGTTATACATTATACGTTATACGTTATACGTTATACGTTATACGTTATTCGTTGTACGTTATACGTTATACGTTATACGTTATACGTTATACGTTATACGTTACTCGTTATACGCAATATGAAATACGTTTCACGTTATAAGTTATACGTTATACGTTATACGTTATACGTTAAACGTTATACGTTATACGTTATACGTTATACGGTATACGTTATGCGTTATACGTTATACGTTATACGTTATACGTTATACGTTATACAATATACGTTTTACGTTATACGTTATAAGTTACACGATATACATTATACGTTATACGTTATACGTTATACGTTATACGTTATACGTTATACGTTATACGTTATACGTTATACGTTATACGTTATACGTTATACGTTATACGTTATACGTTATACGTTATACGTTATACGTTATACGTTATACGTTATACGTTATACGTTATACGTTATACGTTATACGTTATACGTTATGCGTTATACGCTATACGTTATGCGTTATAGGTCATACCTTATACGTTATACGTTATACGTTGTACGTTATACGTTAAACGTTATACGTTAAACGTTATACGTTATACGTTGTACGTTATACGTTATACGTTATACGTTATAGGTTATACGTTATACGTTATACGTTATACGTTATACGTTATACGTTATACGTTATACGTTATACGTTATACGTTATACGTTATACGTTATACGTTATACGTTATACGTTATACGTTATACGTTATACGTTCTACGTTATACGTTGTACGTTATACGTTGTACGCTATACGTTGTACGTTATACGTTATACGTTATACGTTATACGTTATACGTTATACGTTATACGTTATACGTTATACGTTATACGTTATACGTTATACGTTATACGTTATACGTTATACGTTATACGTTATACGTTATACGTTATACGTTATACGTTATACGTTATACGTTATACGTTATACGTTATACGTTATACGTTATACGTTATACGTCATACGTTATACGTTATACGTTATACGTTCTACGTTATACGTTGTACGTTATACGTTGTACGTTATACGTTGTACGTTATACGTTATACGTTATACGTTATACGTTATACGTTATACGTTATACGTTATACATTATACGTTATACGTTATACGTTATACGTTATACGTTATTCGTTGTACGTTATACGTTATACGTTATACGTTATACGTTATACGTTATACGTTACTCGTTATACGCAATATGAAATACGTTTCACGTTATAAGTTATACGTTATACGTTATACGTTATACGTTATACGTTATACGTTATACGTTATACGTTATACGTTATACGTTATACGTTGTACGGTATACGTTATGCGTTATACGTTATACGTTATACGTTATACGTTATACGTTATACAATATACGTTTTACGTTATACGTTATAAGTTACACGATATACATTATACGTTATACGTTATACGTTATACGTTATACGTTATACGTTATACGTTATACGTTATACGTTATACGTTATACGTTATACGTTATACGTTATACGTTATACGTTATACGTTGTACGTTATACGTTATACGTTATACGTTATACGTTATACGTTATACGTTATGCGTTATACGCTATACGTTATGCGTTATAGGTCATACCTTATACGTGATACGTCATACGTTATACGTTATGCGTTATACGTTATACGTTATACGTTATACGTTATACGTTATACGTTATACGTTATACGTTATACGTTATACGTTATACGCTACTCGTTATACGTAATATGTAATACGTTTTACGTTATAAGTTATACGTTATACGTTATACGTTATACGTTATACGTTATACGTTATACGTTATACGTTATACGTTATACGTTATACGTTATACGTTATACGTTATACGTTATACGTTATACGGTATACGTTATGCGTTATACGTTATACGTTATACGTTATACGTTATACGTTATACGTTTTACGTTATACGTTATACGTTATACGATATACGTTATACGTTATACGTTATACGTTATAGGATATACGTTATACGTTATACGTTATACGTTATACGTTATACGTTATACGTTATACGTTATACGTTATACGTTATACGTTATACGTTATACGTTGTACGTTATACGTTATACGTTATACGTTATACGTTATACGATATACGTTATACGTTATACGTTATACGTTATACGTTATACGTTATACGTTATACGTTATACGTTATACGTTATACGTTATACGTTATACGTTATACGTTATACGTTGTACGTTATACGTTATACGTTATACGTTATACGTTATACGTTATAGGTTATACGTTATACGTTATACGTTATACGTTATACGTTTTACGTTATACGTTATACGTTATACGTTATACGTTATACGTTACTCGTTATACGTAATATGTAATACGTTTTACGTTATACGTTTTACGTTACACGTTATACGTTATACGTTATACGTTATACGTTATACGTTATACGTTATACGTTATACGTTATACGTTATACATTATACGTTATACGTTATACGTTATACGTTATACGTTATTCGTTGTACGTTATACGTTATACGTTATACGTTATACGTTATACGTTATACGTTATACGTTATACGTTATACGTTACTCGTTATACGTAATATGAAATACGTTTCACGTTATAAGTTATACGTTATACGTTATACGTTATACGTTATACGTTATTCGTTGTACGTTATACGTTATACGTTATACGTTATACGTTATACGTTATACGTTACTCGTTATACGCAATATGAAATACGTTTCACGTTATAAGTTATACGTTATACGTTATACGTTATACGTTATACGTTACACGTTATACGTTATACGTTATACGTTATACGTTATACGTTATAATGTTATACGTTATACGTTATACGTTATACGTTATACGTTATACGTTGTACGTTATACGTTATAGGTTATACGTTATACGTTGTACGTTATACGTTGTACGTTATACGTTATACGTTATACGTTATACGTTATACGTTATACGTTCTACGTTATACGTTATACGTTATACGTTACTCGTTATACGTAATATGTAATACGTTTTACGTTATAAGTTATATGTTATACGTTATACGTTATACGTTATACGTTATACGTTATACGTTATACGTTATACGTTATACGTTATACGTTATACGTTATACGGTATACGTTATGCGTTATACGCTATACGTTATACGTTCTACGTTATACGTTATACGTTTTACGTTATACGTTATACGTTATACGATATACGTTATACGTTATACGTTATGCGTTATAGGATATACGTTATACGTTATACGTTATACGTTATACGTTATACGTTATACGTTATACGTTATACGTTATACGTTATACGTTACTCGTTATACGTAATATGAAATACGTTTCACGTTATAAGTTATACGTTATACGTTATACGTTATACGTTATACGTTATACGTTATACGTTATACGTTATACGGTATACGTTATGCGTTATACGTTATACGTTATACGTTATACGTTATACGTTATACGTTATACGATATACGTTATACGTTATTCGTTATACGTTATACGTTATACGTTATACGTTATACGTTATACGTTTTACGTTATACTTTATACGTTATACGTTATACATTATACGTTATACGTTATACGTTATACGTTATACGTTATACGTTATACGTTATACGTTATACGTTATACGTTATAGGTCATACCTTATACGTGATACGTCATACGTTATACGTTATGCGTTATACGTTATACGTTATACGTTATACGTTATACGTTTTACGTTATACGTTATACGTTATACGTTATACGTTATACGTTACTCGTTATACGTAATATGTAATACGTTTTACGTTATACGTTTTACGTTATACGTTATACGTTATACGATATACGTTATACGTTATACGTTATACGGTATACGTTATGCGTTATACGTTATACGTTATACGTTCTACGTTATACGTTTTACGTTATACGTTATGCGTTATACGTTATACATTATACGTTATACGTTATACGTTATACGTTATACGTTATTCGTTGTACGTTATACGTTATACGTTATACGTTATACGTTATACGTTATACGTTACTCGTTATACGTAATATGAAATACGTTTCACGTTATAAGTTATACGTTATACGTTATACGTTATACGTTATACGTTATACGTTTTACGTTATACGTTATACGTTATACGGTATACGTTATGCGTTATACGTTATACGTTATACGTTATACGTTATACATTATACGTTTTACATTATACGTTATAAGTTACACGATATACATTATACGTTATACGTTGTACGTTATGCGTTATACGTTATGCGTTATACGTTATACGTTATACGTTATACGTTGTACGTTATACGTTATACGATATACGTTATACGTTATACGTTGTACGTTATACGTTATACGTTATACGTTCTACGTTATACGTTGTACGTTATACGTTGTACGTTATACGTTATACGTTATACGTTATACGTTTTACGTTATACGTTATACGTTATACGTTATACGTTATACGTTATACGTTATACGTTATACGTTATACGTTATACGATATACGTTATACGTTATTCGTTATACGGTATACGTTATACGTTATACGTTATACGTTATACGTTTTACGTTATACGTTATACGTTATACGTTATACATTATACGTTATACGTTATACGTTATACGTTATACGTTATTCGTTGTACGTTATACGTTATACGTTATACGTTATACGTTATACGTTATACGTTATACGTTATACGTTATACGTTATACGTTATACGTTATACGTTATACGTTATACGTTATACGTTATGCGTTATACGCTATACGTTATGCGTTATAGGTCATACCTTATACGTGATACGTCATACGTTATACGTTATGCGTTATACGTTATACGTTATACGTTATACGTTATACGTTATACGTTATACGTTATACGTTATACGTTATACGTTATACGTAATACGTTACTCGTTATACGTAATATGTAGTACGTTTTACGTTATAAGTTATACGTTATACGTTATACGTTATACGTTATACGTTATACGTTATACGTTATACGTTATACGTTATACGTTATACGTTATACGGTATACGTTATGCGTTATACGTTATACGTTATACGTTATACGTTATACGTTATACGTTTTACGTTATACGTTATACGTTATACGATATACGTTATACGTTATACGTTATGCGTTATAGGATATACGTTATACGTTATACGTTATACGTTATACGTTATACGTTATACGTTATACGTTATACGTTATACGTTATACGTTATACGTTATACGTTATACGTTGTACGTTATACGTTATACGTTATACGTTATACGTTATACGATATACGTTATACGTTATACGTTATACGTTATACGTTATACGTTATACGTTATATGTTATACGTTATACGTTATACGTTATACGTTATACGTTATACGTTGTACGTTATACGTTATACGTTATACGTTATACGTTATACGTTATACGTTATACGTTATACGTTATACGTTATACGTTACTCGTTATACGTAATATGTAATACGTTTTACGTTATAAGTTATATGTTATACGTTATACGTTATACGTTATACGTTATACGTTATACGTTATACGTTATACGTTATACGTTATACGTTATACGTTATACGTTATACGTTATACGTTATACGGTATACGTTATGCGTTATACGTTATACGTTATACGTTATACGTTATACATTATACGTTTTACGTTATACGTTATAAGTTACACGATATACATTATACGTTATACGTTGTACGTTATGCGTTATACGTTATGCGTTATACGTTATACGTTATACGTTATACGTTGTACGTTATACGTTATACGTTATACGTTATACGTTATTCGTTATACGTTATACGTTATACGTTATACGTTATACGTTAGACGTTATACGTTATACGGTACACGTTAAACGTTATACGTTATACGTTATACGTTATACGTTATACGTTATACGCTATACGTTATACGTTGTACGTTATGCGTTATACGTTATGCGTTATACGTTATACGTTATTCGTTATACGTTGTACGTTATACGTTATACGTAATACGTTATACGTTATTCGTTATACGTTATACGTTATACGTTATACGTTATACGTTATACGTTATACGTTATACGTTATACGTTATACGTTATACGTTAAACGTTATACGTTATACGTTATACGTTATACGTTATACGATATACGTTATACGTTATACGTTGTACGTTATACGTTATACGTTATACGTTATACGTTATACGTTATACGTTATACGTTATACGTTATACGTTATGCGTTATACGTTATACGTTTTACGTTATACGTTATACGTTATACGTTATACGTTATACGTTATACGTTATACGTTCTACGTTATACGTTGTACGTTATACGTTGTACGTTATACGTTATACGTTATACGTTATACGTTATACGTTATACGTTATACGTTATACGTTATACGTTATACGTTATACGTTATACGTTATACGTTATACGTTATACGTTATACGTTATACGATATACGTTATACGTTATTCGTTATACGTTATACGTTATACGTTATACGTTATACGTTATACGTTTTACGTTATACTTTATACGTTATACGTTATACATTATACGTTATACGTTATACGTTATACGTTATACGTTATTCCTTGTACGTTATACGTTATACGTTATACGTTATACGTTATACGTTATACGTTACTCGTTATACGTAATATGAAATACGTTTCACGTTATAAGTTATACGTTATACGTTATGCGTTATACGTTATACGTTATACGTTATACGTTATACGGTATACGTTATGCGTTATACGTTATACGTTATACGTTATACGTTATACATTATACGTTTTACGTTATACGTTATAAGTTACACGATATACATTATACGTTATACGTTATACGTTATACGTTATACGTTATACGTTATTCGTTATACGTTATACGTTATACGTTATACGTTATACGTTATACGTTATACGTTATACGTTATACGTTATACGTTATACGTTATACGTTATGCGTTATACGCTATACGTTATGCGTTATAGGTCATACCTTATACGTGATACGTCATACGTTATACGTTATGCGTTATACGTTATACGTTATACGTTATACGTTATACGTTATACGTTATGCGTTATACGTTATACGTTATACGTTATACGTTATACGTTATACGTTATACGTTATACGTTATACGTTATACGTTATACGTTATACGTTACTCGTTATACGTAATATGTAATACGTTTTACGTTATAAGTTATACGTTATACGTTATACGTTATACGTTATACGTTATACGTTATACGTTATACGTTATACGTTATACGTTATACGTTATACGTTATACGTTGTAGGTTATACGTTGTACGTTATACGTTAAACGTTATACGTTAAACGTTATACGTTATACGTTGTACGTTATACGTTATACGTTATACGTTATAGGTTATACGTTATACGTTATACGTTATACGTTATACGTTATACGTTATACGTTATACGTTATACGTTATACGTTATACGTTATACGTTATACGTTATACGTTAAACGTTATACGTTATACGTTCTACGTTATACGTTGTACGTTATACGTTGTACGCTATACGTTGTACGTTATACGTTATACGTTATACGTTATACGTTATACGTTATACGTTATACGTTATACGTTATACGTTATACGTTATACGTTATACGGTATACGTTATGCGTTATACGTTATACGTTATACGTTATACGTTATACGTTATACAATATACGTTTTACGTTATACGTTATACGTTATACGTTATACGTTATACGTTACTCGTTATACGCAATATGAAATACGTTTCACGTTATAAGTTATACGTTATACGTTATACGTTATACGTTATACGTTATACGTTATACGTTACACGTTATACGTTATACGTTATACGTTATACGTTATACGTTATACGTTATACGTTATACGTTATACGTTATACGTTATACGTTATACGTTATACGTTATACGTTATACGTTATACGTTATACGTTGTACGTTATACGTTGTACGTTATACGTTATACGTTATACGTTATACGTTATACGTTATACGTTATACGTTATACGTTATACGTTATACGTTATACGTTATACGTTATACGTTATACGTTATACGTTATACGTTATACGTTATACGTTATACGTTATACGTTATACGTTATACGTTATACGTTATACGTTCTACGTTATACGTTGTACGTTATACGTTGTACGTTATACGTTGTACGTTATACGTTGTACGTTATACGTTATACGTTATACGTTATACGTTATACGTTATACGTTATACGTTATACATTATACGTTATACGTTATACGTTATACGTTATGCGTTATACGCTATACGTTATGCGTTATAGGTCATACCTTATACGTGATACGTCATACGTTATACGTTATGCGTTATACGTTATACGTTATACGTTATACGTTATACGTTATACGTTATACGTTATACGTTATACGTTATACGTTATACGTAATACGTTACTCGTTATACGTAATATGTAGTACGTTTTACGTTATAAGTTATACGTTATACGTTATACGTTATACGTTATACGTTATACGTTATACGTTATACGTTATACGTTATACGTTATACGTTATACGGTATACGTTATGCGTTATACGTTATACGTTATACGTTATACGTTATACGTTATACGTTTTACGTTATACGTTATACGTTATACGATATACGTTATACGTTATACGTTATGCGTTATAGGATATACGTTATACGTTATACGTTATACGTTATACGTTATACGTTATACGTTATACGTTATACGTTATACGTTATACGTTATACGTTATACGTTATACGTTGTACGTTATACGTTATACGTTATACGTTATACGTTATACGATATACGTTATACGTTATACGTTATACGTTATACGTTATACGTTATACGTTATATGTTATACGTTATACGTTATACGTTATACGTTATACGTTATACGTTGTACGTTATACGTTATACGTTATACGTTATACGTTATACGTTATACGTTATACGTTATACGTTATACGTTATACGTTACTCGTTATACGTAATATGTAATACGTTTTACGTTATAAGTTATATGTTATACGTTATACGTTATACGTTATACGTTATACGTTATACGTTATACGTTATACGTTATACGTTATACGTTATACGTTATACGTTATACGTTATACGTTATACGGTATACGTTATGCGTTATACGTTATACGTTATACGTTATACGTTATACATTATACGTTTTACGTTATACGTTATAAGTTACACGATATACATTATACGTTATACGTTGTACGTTATGCGTTATACGTTATGCGTTATACGTTATACGTTATACGTTATACGTTGTACGTTATACGTTATACGTTATACGTTATACGTTATTCGTTATACGTTATACGTTATACGTTATACGTTATACGTTAGACGTTATACGTTATACGGTACACGTTAAACGTTATACGTTATACGTTATACGTTATACGTTATACGTTATACGCTATACGTTATACGTTGTACGTTATGCGTTATACGTTATGCGTTATACGTTATACGTTATTCGTTATACGTTGTACGTTATACGTTATACGTAATACGTTATACGTTATTCGTTATACGTTATACGTTATACGTTATACGTTATACGTTATACGTTATACGTTATACGTTATACGTTATACGTTATACGTTAAACGTTATACGTTATACGTTATACGTTATACGTTATACGATATACGTTATACGTTATACGTTGTACGTTATACGTTATACGTTATACGTTATACGTTATACGTTATACGTTATACGTTATACGTTATACGTTATGCGTTATACGTTATACGTTTTACGTTATACGTTATACGTTATACGTTATACGTTATACGTTATACGTTATACGTTCTACGTTATACGTTGTACGTTATACGTTGTACGTTATACGTTATACGTTATACGTTATACGTTATACGTTATACGTTATACGTTATACGTTATACGTTATACGTTATACGTTATACGTTATACGTTATACGTTATACGTTATACGTTATACGATATACGTTATACGTTATTCGTTATACGTTATACGTTATACGTTATACGTTATACGTTATACGTTTTACGTTATACTTTATACGTTATACGTTATACATTATACGTTATACGTTATACGTTATACGTTATACGTTATTCCTTGTACGTTATACGTTATACGTTATACGTTATACGTTATACGTTATACGTTACTCGTTATACGTAATATGAAATACGTTTCACGTTATAAGTTATACGTTATACGTTATGCGTTATACGTTATACGTTATACGTTATACGTTATACGGTATACGTTATGCGTTATACGTTATACGTTATACGTTATACGTTATACATTATACGTTTTACGTTATACGTTATAAGTTACACGATATACATTATACGTTATACGTTATACGTTATACGTTATACGTTATACGTTATTCGTTATACGTTATACGTTATACGTTATACGTTATACGTTATACGTTATACGTTATACGTTATACGTTATACGTTATACGTTATACGTTATGCGTTATACGCTATACGTTATGCGTTATAGGTCATACCTTATACGTGATACGTCATACGTTATACGTTATGCGTTATACGTTATACGTTATACGTTATACGTTATACGTTATACGTTATGCGTTATACGTTATACGTTATACGTTATACGTTATACGTTATACGTTATACGTTATACGTTATACGTTATACGTTATACGTTATACGTTACTCGTTATACGTAATATGTAATACGTTTTACGTTATAAGTTATACGTTATACGTTATACGTTATACGTTATACGTTATACGTTATACGTTATACGTTATACGTTATACGTTATACGTTATACGTTATACGTTGTAGGTTATACGTTGTACGTTATACGTTAAACGTTATACGTTAAACGTTATACGTTATACGTTGTACGTTATACGTTATACGTTATACGTTATAGGTTATACGTTATACGTTATACGTTATACGTTATACGTTATACGTTATACGTTATACGTTATACGTTATACGTTATACGTTATACGTTATACGTTATACGTTAAACGTTATACGTTATACGTTCTACGTTATACGTTGTACGTTATACGTTGTACGCTATACGTTGTACGTTATACGTTATACGTTATACGTTATACGTTATACGTTATACGTTATACGTTATACGTTATACGTTATACGTTATACGTTATACGGTATACGTTATGCGTTATACGTTATACGTTATACGTTATACGTTATACGTTATACAATATACGTTTTACGTTATACGTTATACGTTATACGTTATACGTTATACGTTACTCGTTATACGCAATATGAAATACGTTTCACGTTATAAGTTATACGTTATACGTTATACGTTATACGTTATACGTTATACGTTATACGTTACACGTTATACGTTATACGTTATACGTTATACGTTATACGTTATACGTTATACGTTATACGTTATACGTTATACGTTATACGTTATACGTTATACGTTATACGTTATACGTTATACGTTATACGTTGTACGTTATACGTTGTACGTTATACGTTATACGTTATACGTTATACGTTATACGTTATACGTTATACGTTATACGTTATACGTTATACGTTATACGTTATACGTTATACGTTATACGTTATACGTTATACGTTATACGTTATACGTTATACGTTATACGTTATACGTTATACGTTATACGTTATACGTTCTACGTTATACGTTGTACGTTATACGTTGTACGTTATACGTTGTACGTTATACGTTGTACGTTATACGTTATACGTTATACGTTATACGTTATACGTTATACGTTATACGTTATACATTATACGTTATACGTTATACGTTATACGTTATACGTTATTCGTTGTACGTTATACGTTATACGTTATACGTTATACGTTATACGTTATACGTTATACGTTACTCGTTATACGCAATATGAAATACGTTTCACGTTATAAGTTATACGTTATACGTTATACGTTATACGTTAAACGTTATACGTTATACGTTATACGTTATACGGTATACGTTATGCGTTATACGTTATACGTTATACGTTATACGTTATACAATATACGTTTTACGTTATACGTTATAAGTTACACGATATACATTATACGTTATACGTTATACGTTATACGTTATACGTTATACGTTATACGTTATACGTTATACGTTATACGTTATACGTTATACGTTATACGTTATACGTTATACGTTATACGTTATACGTTATACGTTATACGTTATACGTTATACGTTATACGTTATACGTTATGCGTTATACGCTATACGTTATGCGTTATAGGTCATACCTTATACGTTATACGTTATACGTTGTACGTTATACGTTAAACGTTATACGTTAAACGTTATACGTTATACGTTGTACGTTATACGTTATACGTTATACGTTATAGGTTATACGTTATACGTTATACGTTATACGTTATACGTTATACGTTATACGTTATACGTTATACGTTATACGTTATACGTTATACGTTATACGTTATACGTTATACGTTATACGTTATACGTTATACGTTATACGTTCTACGTTATACGTTGTACGTTATACGTTGTACGCTATACGTTGTACGTTATACGTTATACGTTATACGTTATACGTTATACGTTATACGTTATACGTTATACGTTATACGTTATACGTTATACGTTATACGTTATACGTTATACGTTATACGTTATACGTTATACGTTATACGTTATACGTTATACGTTATACGTTATACGTTATACGTTATACGTTATACGTTATACGTTATACGTTATACGTCATACGTTATACGTTATACGTTATACGTTCTACGTTATACGTTGTACGTTATACGTTGTACGTTATACGTTGTACGTTATACGTTATACGTTATACGTTATACGTTATACGTTATACGTTATACGTTATACATTATACGTTATACGTTATACGTTATACGTTATACGTTATTCGTTGTACGTTATACGTTATACGTTATACGTTATACGTTATACGTTATACGTTACTCGTTATACGCAATATGAAATACGTTTCACGTTATAAGTTATACGTTATACGTTATACGTTATACGTTATACGTTATACGTTATACGTTATACGTTATACGTTATACGTTGTACGGTATACGTTATGCGTTATACGTTATACGTTATACGTTATACGTTATACGTTATACAATATACGTTTTACGTTATACGTTATAAGTTACACGATATACATTATACGTTATACGTTATACGTTATACGTTATACGTTATACGTTATACGTTATACGTTATACGTTATACGTTATACGTTATACGTTATACGTTATACGTTATACGTTGAACGTTATACGTTATACGTTATACGTTATACGTTATACGTTATACGTTATGCGTTATACGCTATACGTTATGCGTTATAGGTCATACCTTATACGTGATACGTCATACGTTATACGTTATGCGTTATACGTTATACGTTATAGGTTATACGTTATACGTTATACGTTATACGTTATACGTTATACGTTATACGTTATACGTTATACGTTATACGTTATACGTTATACGTTATACATTATACGTTATACGTTATACGTTATACGTTATACGTTATACGTTATACGTTACACGTTATACGTTATACGTTATACGTTATACGTTATACGTTATACGTTATACGTTATACGTTATACGTTATACGTTATACGTTATACGTTATACGGTATACGTTATGCGTTATACGTTATACGTTATACGTTATACGTTATACGTTATACGTTTTACGTTATACGTTATACGTTATACGATATACGTTATACGTTATACGTTATACGTTATAGGATATACGTTATACGTTATACGTTATACGTTATACGTTATACGTTATACGTTATACGTTATACGTTATACGTTATACGTTATACGTTATACGTTATACGTTATACGTTGTACGTTATACGTTATACGTTATACGTTATACGTTATACGATATACGTTATACGTTATACGTTATACGTTATACGTTATACGTTATACGTTATACGTTATACGTTATACGTTATACGTTATACGTTATACGTTATACGTTATACGTTATACGTTGTACGTTATACGTTATACGTTATACGTTATACGTTATACGTTATAGGTTATACGTTATACGTTATACGTTATACGTTATACGTTATACGTTATACGTTATACGTTATACGTTATACGTTATACGTTATACGTTATACATTATACGTTATACGTTATACGTTATACGTTATACGTTATACGTTATACGTTACACGTTATACGTTATACGTTATACGTTATACGTTATACGTTATACGTTATACGTTATACGTTATACGTTATACATTATACGTTATACGTTATACGTTATACGTTATACGTTATTCGTTGTACGTTATACGTTATACGTTATACGTTATACGTTATACGTTATACGTTATACGTTATACGTTATACGTTACTCGTTATACGTAATATGAAATACGTTTCACGTTATAAGTTATACGTTATACGTTATACGTTATACGTTATACGTTATTCGTTGTACGTTATACGTTATACGTTATACGTTATACGTTATACGTTATACGTTATACGTTACTCGTTATACGCAATATGAAATACGTTTCACGTTATAAGTTATACGTTATACGTTATACGTTATACGTTATACGTTACACGTTATACGTTATACGTTATACGTTATACGTTATACGTTATAATGTTATACGTTATACGTTATACGTTATACGTTATACGTTATACGTTGTACGTTATACGTTATACGTTATACGTTATACGTTGTACGTTATACGTTGTACGTTATACGTTATACGTTATACGTTATACGTTATACGTTATACGTTATACGTTATACGTTATACGTTATACGTTATACGTTATACGTTATACGTTATACGTTATACGTTATACGTTATACGTTATACGTTATACGTTATACGTTATACGTTATACGTTATACGTTCTACGTTATACGTTGTACGTTATACGTTGTACGTTATACGTTGTACGTTATACGTTGTACGTTATACGTTATACGTTATACGTTATACGTTATACGTTATACGTTATACGTTATACATTATACGTTATACGTTATACGTTATACGTTATACGTTATACGTTATTCGTTGTACGTTATACGTTATACGTTATATGTTATACGTTATACGTTATACGTTACTCGTTATACGCAATATGAAATACGTTTCACGTTATAAGTTATACGTTATACGTTATACGTTATACGTTATACGTTATACGTTATACGTTATACGTTATACGTTATACGGTATACGTTATGCGTTATACGTTATACGTTATACGTTATACGTTATACGTTATACAATATACGTTTTACGTTATACGTTATAAGTTACACGATATACATTATACGTTATACGTTATACGTTATACGTTATACGTTATACGTTATACGTTATACGTTATACGTTATACGTTATACGTTATACGTTATACGTTATACGTTATACGTTATACGTTGTACGTTATACGTTATACGTTATACGTTATACGTTATACGTTATACGTTATACGTTATACGTTATACGTTATGCGTTATACGCTATACGTTATGCGTTATAGGTCATACCTTATACGTGATACGTCATACGTTATACGTTATGCGTTATGCGTTATACGTTATACGTTATACGTTATACGTTATACGTTATACGTTATACGTTATACGTTATACGTTATACGTTATACGCTACTCGTTATACGTAATATGTAATACGTTTTACGTTATAAGTTATACGTTATACGTTATACGTTATACGTTATACGTTATACGTTATACGTTATACGTTATACGTTATACGTTATACGTTATACGGTATACGTTATGCGTTATACGTTATACGTTATACGTTACTCGTTATACGTGATATGTAATACGTTTTACGTTATAAGTTATACGTTATACGTTATACGTTATACGTTATACGTTATACGTTATACGTTATACGTTATACGTTATACGTTATGCGTTATACGCTATACGTTATGCGTTATAGGTCATACCTTATACGTTATACGTTATACGTTATACGTTGTACGTTATACGTTATACGTTATACGTTATACGTTATACGTTATACGTTATACGTTATACGTTATACGTTATACGTTATACGTTATACGTTATACGTTATACGTTATACGTTATACGTTATACGTTATACGTTATACGTTATACGTTATACGTTATACGTTATACGTTATACGTTATACGTTATACGTTATACGTTATACGTTATACGTTATACGGTATACGTTATGCGTTATACGTTATACGTTATACGTTACTCGTTATACGTGATATGTAATACGTTTTACGTTATAAGTTATACGTTATACGTTATACGTTATACGTTATACGTTATACGTTATACGTTATTCGTTATACGTTATACGTTATACGTTATACGTTATACGTTATACGTTTTACGTTATACGTTATACGTTATACGTTATACGTTATACGTTATACGTGATACGTTATACGTTATACGTTATACGTTATAGGTTATACGTTATACGTTATACGTTATACGTTATACGTTATACGTTATACGTTATACGTTATACGTTATACGTTATACGTTATACGTTATACGTTATACGTTATACGTTATACGTTATACGTTACTCGTTATACGTGATATGTAATACGTTTTACGTTATAAGTTATACGTTATACGTTATACGTTATACGTTATACGTTATACGTTATACGTTATACGTTATACGTTATACGTTATGCGTTATACGCTATACGTTATGCGTTATAGGTCATACCTTATACGTGATACGTCATACGTTATACGTTATACGTTATACGTTATTCGTTATACGTTATACGTTATACGTTATACGTTATACGTTATACGTTATACGTTATACGTTATACGTTATACGTTATACGTTATACGTTATACGTTATACGTTATACGTTATACGTTATACGTTATACGATATACGTTGTACGTTATACGTTATACGTTATACGTTATACGTTATACGTTATACGTTATATGTTATACGTTATACGTTATACGTTATACGTTATAAGTTATACGTTATACGTTATACGTTATACGTTATACGTTATACGTTCTACGTTGTACGTTATACGTTGTACGTTATACGTTGTACGTTATACGTTATACGTTATACGTTGTACGTTATACGTTATACGTTATACGTTATACGTTATACGTTATACGTTATACGTTATACGTTATACGTTATACGTTATACGTTATACGTTATACGTTATACGTTATACGTTATACGTTATACGTTATACGTTATACGTTATACGTTATACGTTATACGTTATACGTTATACGTTATACGTTATACGTTATACGTTATACGTTATGCGTTATACGCTATACGTTATGCGTTATAGGTCATACCTTATACGTGATACGTCATACGTTATACGTTATACGTTATACGTTATTCGTTATACGTTATACGTTATACGTTATACGTTATACGTCATACGTTATACGTTATACGTTATACGTTATACGTTATACGTTATACGTTATACGTTAAACGTTATACGTTATACGTTATACGTTATACGTTATACGTTATACGTTATACGCTATACGTTATACGTTGTACGTTATGCGTTATACGTTATGCGTTATACGTTATACGTTATACGTTATACGTTGTACGTTATACGTTATACGTTATACGTTATTCGTTATACGTTATACGTTATACGTTATACGTTATACGTTATACGTTATACGTTATACGTTATACGTTATACGTTATACGTTATACGTTATACGTTAAACTTTATACGTTATACGTTATACGTTATACGATATACGTTATACGTTATACGTTGTACGTTATACGTTATACGTTATACGTTAAACGTTATACGTTATACGTTATACGTTATACGTTATACGCTATACGTTATACGTTGTACGTTATGCGTTATACGTTATGCGTTATACGTTATACGTTATTCGTTATACGTTGTACGTTATACGTTATACGTTATACGTTATACGTTATGCGTTATAGGATATACGTTATACGTTATACGTTATACGTTATACGTTATACGTTATACGTTATACGTTATACGTTATACGTTATACGTTATACGTTATACGTTATACGTTATACGTTATACGTTATACGTTATACGTTATACGTTATACGTTGTACGTTATACGTTATACGTTATACGTTATACGTTGTACGTTATACGTTGTACGTTATACGTTATACGTTATACGTTGTACGTTATACGTTATACGTTATACGTTATACGTTATACGTTATACGTTATACGTTATACGTTATACGTTATACGTTATACGTTATACGTTATACGTTATACGTTATACGTTATACGTTATACGTTATACGTTATACGTTATACGTTATACGCTATACGTTATACGTTGTACGTTATGCGTTATACGTTATGCGTTATACGTTATACGTTATACGTTATACGTTGTACGTTATACGTTATACGTTATACGTTATACGTTATTCGTTATACGTTATACGTTATACGTTATACGTTATACGTTATACGTTATACGTTAAACGTTATACGTTATACGTTATACGTTATACGTTACTCGTTATACGTAATATGTAATACGTTTTACGTTATAAGTTATACGTTATACGTTATACGTTATACGTTATGCGTTATACGTTATACGTTATACGTTGTACGTTATACGTTATACGTTTTACGTTATACGTTATACGTTATACGTTATACGTTATACGTTATGCGTTATACGCTATACGTTATGCGTTATAGGTCATACCTTATACGTGATACGTCATACGTTATACGTTATGCGTTATACGTTATACGTTATACGTTATACGTTATACGTTATACGTTATACGTTATACGTTATACGTTATACGTTATACGTTACTCGTTATACGTAATATGTAATACGTTTTACGTTATAAGTTATACGTTATACGTTCTACGTTATACGTTATACGTTATACGTTATACGTTATACGTTATACGATATACGTTATACGTTATACGTTGTACGTTATACGTTATACGTTATACGATATACGTTATGCGTTATACGTTATGCGTTATAGGATATACGTTATACGTTATACGCTATACGTTATACGTTATACGTTATACATTATACGTTATGCGTTATACGTTATACGTTATACGTTATACGTTATACGTTATACGTTATACGTTATACGTTATACGTTATACGTTATACGTTATACGTTATACGTTATACGTTATACGTTATACGTTATACGTTATACGTTATACGTTATACGTTATACGTTATACGTTATACGTTATACGTTAAACGTTATACGTTATACGTTATACGTTATACGATATACGTTATACGTTATACGTTGTACGTTATACGTTATACGTTATACGTTATACGTTATACGTTATACGGTATACGTTATGCGTTATACGTTATACGTTATACGTTGTACGTTATACGTTATACGTTTTACGTTATACGTTATACGTTATACGTTATACGTTATACGTTATGCGTTATACGCTATA
Source organism: Ptiloglossa arizonensis (assembly GCF_051014685.1). Taxonomy (NCBI): domain Eukaryota; kingdom Metazoa; phylum Arthropoda; class Insecta; order Hymenoptera; family Colletidae; genus Ptiloglossa; species Ptiloglossa arizonensis. The sequence continues at coordinate 961,021 of NW_027478494.1, forward strand.
CGTTATGCGTTATAGGTCATACCTTATACGTGATACGTCATACGTTATACGTTATGCGTTATACGTTATACGTTATACGTTATACGTTATACGTTATACGTTATACGTTATACGTTATACGTTACTCGTTATACGTAATATGTAATACGTTTTACGTTATAAGTTATACGTTATACGTTCAACGTTATACGTTATACGTTATACGTTATACGTTATACGTTATACGTTATACGTTATGCGTTATACGTTATACGTTATACGTTATACGCTATACGTTATACGTTGTACGTTATGCGTTATACGTTATGCGTTATACGTTATACGTTATACGTTATACGTTGTACGTTATACGTTATACGTTATACGTTATACGTTATTCGTTATACGTTATACGTTATACGTTATACGTTATACGTTATACGTTATACGTTAAACGTTATACGTTATACGTTATACGTTATACGATATACGTTATACGTTATACGTTGTACGTTATACGTTATACGTTATACGTTATACGTTATACGTTATACGTTATACGTTATACGTTATACGTTATACGTTATACGTTATACGTTATACGTTATACGTTATACGTTATACGTTATACGTTCTACGTTCTACGTTATACGTTGTACGTTATACGTTGTACGTTATACGTTATACGTTATACGTTGTACGTTATACGTTATACGTTATACGTTATACGTTATACGTTATACGTTATACGTTATACGTTATACGTTATACGTTATACGTTATACGTTATACGTTATACGTTATACGTTATACGTTATTCGTTATACGTTATACGTTATACGTTATACGTTATACGTTATACCATATACGTTATACGTTATACGTTATACGTTAAACGTTATACGTTATACGTTATACGTTATACGATATACGTTAAACGTTATACGTTGTACGTTATACGTTATACGTTATACGTTATACGTTATACGTTATACGTTATACGTTATACGTTATACGTTATACGTTATACGTTATACGTTATACGTTATACGTTATACGTTATACGTTATACGTTATACGTTATACGTTATACGTTATACGTTATACGTTATACGTTATACGTTATACGTTATACGTTATACGTTCTACGTTCTACGTTATACGTTGTACGTTATACGTTGTACGTTATACGTTATACGTTATACGTTGTACGTTATACGTTATACGTTATACGTTATACGTTATACGTTATACGTTATACGTTATACGTTATACGTTATACGTTATACGTTATACGTTATACGTTATACGTTATACGTTATACGTTATACGTTATACGTTATACGTTATACGTTATACGTTATACGTTATACGTTATACGTTATACGTTATACGTTAAACGTTATACGTTATACGTTATACGTTATACGATATACGTTATACGTTATACGTTGTACGTTATACGTTATACGTTATACGTTATACGTTATACGTTATACGTTATACGTTATACGTTATACGTTATACGTTATACGTTATACGTTATACGTTATACGGTATACGTTATACGTTATACGTTATACGTTATACGTTATACGTTATACGTTATACGTTATACGTTATACGTTATACGTTATACGTTATACGTTATACGTTATACGTTATACGTTATACGTTATACGTTATACGTTATACGTTATACGTTATACGTTATACGTTATACGTTATACGTTATGCGTTATACGCTATACGTTATGCGTTATAGGTCATACCTTATACGTGATACGTCATACGTTATACGTTATGCGTTATACGTTATACGTTATACGTTATACGTTATACGTTATACGTTATACGTTATACGTTATACGTTACTCGTTATACGTAATATGTAATACGTTTTACGTTATAAGTTATACGTTATACGTTCAACGTTATACGTTATACGTTATACGTTATACGTTATACGTTATACGTTATACGTTATGCGTTATACGTTATACGTTATACGTTATACGCTATACGTTATACGTTGTACGTTATGCGTTATACGTTATGCGTTATACGTTATACGTTATACGTTATACGTTGTACGTTATACGTTATACGTTATACGTTATACGTTATTCGTTATACGTTATACGTTATACGTTATACGTTATACGTTATACGTTATACGTTAAACGTTATACGTTATACGTTATACGTTATACGATATACGTTATACGTTATACGTTGTACGTTATACGTTATACGTTATACGTTATACGTTATACGTTATACGTTATACGTTATACGATATACGTTATACGTTATACGTTGTACGTTATACGTTATACGTTATACGTTATACGTTATACGTTATACGGTATACGTTATGCGTTATACGTTATACGTTATACGTTGTACGTTATACGTTATACGTTTTACGTTATACGTTATACGTTATACGTTATACGTTATACGTTATGCGTTATACGCTATACGTTATGCGTTATAGGTCATACCTTATACGTGATACGTCATACGTTATACGTTATGCGTTATACGTTATACGTTATACGTTATACGTTATACGTTATACGTTATACGTTATACGTTATACGTTATACGTTATACGTTACTCGTTATACGTAATATGTAATACGTTTTACGTTATAAGTTATACGTTATACGTTCTACGTTATACGTTATACGTTATACGTTATACGTTATACGTTATACGATATACGTTATACGTTATACGTTGTACGTTATACGTTATACGTTATACGATATACGTTATGCGTTATACGTTATGCGTTATAGGATATACGTTATACGTTATACGCTATACGTTATACGTTATACGTTATACATTATACGTTATGCGTTATACGTTATACGTTATACGTTATACGTTATACGTTATACGTTATACGTTATACGTTATACGTTATACGTTATACGTTATACGTTATACGTTATACGTTATACGTTATACGTTATACGTTATACGTTATACGTTATACGTTATACGTTATACGTTATACGTTATACGTTAAACGTTATACGTTATACGTTATACGTTATACGATATACGTTATACGTTATACGTTGTACGTTATACGTTATACGTTATACGTTATACGTTATACGTTATACGGTATACGTTATGCGTTATACGTTATACGTTATACGTTGTACGTTATACGTTATACGTTTTACGTTATACGTTATACGTTATACGTTATACGTTATACGTTATGCGTTATACGCTATACGTTATGCGTTATAGGTCATACCTTATACGTGATACGTCATACGTTATACGTTATGCGTTATACGTTATACGTTATACGTTATACGTTATACGTTATACGTTATACGTTATACGTTATACGTTACTCGTTATACGTAATATGTAATACGTTTTACGTTATAAGTTATACGTTATACGTTCAACGTTATACGTTATACGTTATACGTTATACGTTATACGTTATACGTTATACGTTATGCGTTATACGTTATACGTTATACGTTATACGCTATACGTTATACGTTGTACGTTATGCGTTATACGTTATGCGTTATACGTTATACGTTATACGTTATACGTTGTACGTTATACGTTATACGTTATACGTTATACGTTATTCGTTATACGTTATACGTTATACGTTATACGTTATACGTTATACGTTATACGTTATACGTTATACGTTATACGTTATACGTTATACGATATACGTTATACGTTATACGTTGTACGTTATACGTTATACGTTATACGTTATACGTTATACGTTATACGTTATACGTTATACGTTATACGTTATACGTTATACGTTATACGTTATACGTTATACGTTATACGTTATACGTTATACGTTCTACGTTCTACGTTATACGTTGTACGTTATACGTTGTACGTTATACGTTATACGTTATACGTTGTACGTTATACGTTATACGTTATACGTTATACGTTATACGTTATACGTTATACGTTATACGTTATACGTTATACGTTATACGTTATACGTTATACGTTATACGTTATACGTTATACGTTATTCGTTATACGTTATACGTTATACGTTATACGTTATACGTTATACCATATACGTTATACGTTATACGTTATACGTTAAACGTTATACGTTATACGTTATACGTTATACGATATACGTTAAACGTTATACGTTGTACGTTATACGTTATACGTTATACGTTATACGTTATACGTTATACGTTATACGTTATACGTTATACGTTATACGTTATACGTTATACGTTATACGTTATACGTTATACGTTATACGTTATACGTTATACGTTATACGTTATACGTTATACGTTATACGTTATACGTTATACGTTATACGTTATACGTTATACGTTATACGTTCTACGTTCTACGTTATACGTTGTACGTTATACGTTGTACGTTATACGTTATACGTTATACGTTGTACGTTATACGTTATACGTTATACGTTATACGTTATACGTTATACGTTATACGTTATACGTTATACGTTATACGTTATACGTTATACGTTATACGTTATACGTTATACGTTATACGTTATACGTTATACGTTATACGTTATACGTTATACGTTATACGTTATACGTTATACGTTATACGTTATACGTTAAACGTTATACGTTATACGTTATACGTTATACGATATACGTTATACGTTATACGTTGTACGTTATACGTTATACGTTATACGTTATACGTTATACGTTATACGTTATACGTTATACGTTATACGTTATACGTTATACGTTATACGTTATACGTTATACGTTATACGTTATACGGTATACGTTATACGTTATACGTTATACGTTATACGTTATACGTTATACGTTATACGTTATACGTTATACGTTATACGTTATACGTTATACGTTATACGTTATACGTTATACGTTATACGTTATACGTTATACGTTATACGTTATACGTTATACGTTATACGTTATACGTTATACGTTATGCGTTATACGCTATACGTTATGCGTTATAGGTCATACCTTATACGTGATACGTCATACGTTATACGTTATGCGTTATACGTTATACGTTATACGTTATACGTTATACGTTATACGTTATACGTTATACGTTATACGTTACTCGTTATACGTAATATGTAATACGTTTTACGTTATAAGTTATACGTTATACGTTCAACGTTATACGTTATACGTTATACGTTATACGTTATACGTTATACGTTATACGTTATGCGTTATACGTTATACGTTATACGTTATACGCTATACGTTATACGTTGTACGTTATGCGTTATACGTTATGCGTTATACGTTATACGTTATACGTTATACGTTGTACGTTATACGTTATACGTTATACGTTATACGTTATTCGTTATACGTTATACGTTATACGTTATACGTTATACGTTATACGTTATACGTTAAACGTTATACGTTATACGTTATACGTTATACGATATACGTTATACGTTATACGTTGTACGTTATACGTTATACGTTATACGTTATACGTTATACGTTATACGTTATACGTTATACGTTATACGTTATACGTTATACGTTATACGTTATACGTTATACGTTATACGTTATACGTTATACGTTCTACGTTCTACGTTCTACGTTATACGTTGTACGTTATACGTTGTACGTTATACGTTATACGTTATACGTTGTACGTTATACGTTATACGTTATACGTTATACGTTATACGTTATACGTTATACGTTATACGTTATACGTTATACGTTATACGTTATACGTTATACGTTATACGTTATACGTTATACGTTATACGTTATTCGTTATACGTTATACGTTATACGTTATACGTTATACGTTATACCATATACGTTATACGTTATACGTTATACGTTAAACGTTATACGTTATACGTTATACGTTATACGATATACGTTAAACGTTATACGTTGTACGTTATACGTTATACGTTATACGTTATACGTTATACGTTATACGTTATACGTTATACGTTATACGTTATACGTTATACGTTATACGTTATACGTTATACGTTATACGTTATACGTTATACGTTATACGTTATACGTTATACGTTATACGTTATACGTTATACGTTATACGTTATACGTTATACGTTATACGTTATACGTTATACGTTCTACGTTCTACGTTATACGTTGTACGTTATACGTTGTACGTTATACGTTATACGTTATACGTTGTACGTTATACGTTATACGCTATACGTTATACGTTGTACGTTATGCGTTATACGTTATGCGTTATACGTTATACGTTATACGTTATACGTTGTACGTTATACGTTATACGTTATACGTTATACGTTATTCGTTATACGTTATACGTTATACGTTATACGTTATACGTTATACGTTATACGTTAAACGTTATACGTTATACGTTATACGTTATACGTTACTCGTTATACGTAATATGTAATACGTTTTACGTTATAAGTTATACGTTATACGTTATACGTTATACGTTATGCGTTATACGTTATACGTTATACGTTGTACGTTATACGTTATACGTTTTACGTTATACGTTATACGTTATACGTTATACGTTACTCGTTATACGTAATATGTAATACGTTTTACGTTATAAGTTATACGTTATACGTTATACGTTATACGTTATGCGTTATACGTTATACGTTATACGTTGTACGTTATACGTTATACGTTTTACGTTATACGTTATACGTTATACGTTATACGTTATACGTTATGCGTTATACGCTATACGTTATGCGTTATAGGTCATACCTTATACGTGATACGTCATACGTTATACGTTATGCGTTATACGTTATACGTTATACGTTATACGTTATACGTTATACGTTATACGTTATACGTTATACGTTATACGTTATACGTTACTCGTTATACGTAATATGTAATACGTTTTACGTTATAAGTTATACGTTATACGTTCTACGTTATACGTTATACGTTATACGTTATACGTTATACGTTATACGATATACGTTATACGTTATACGTTGTACGTTATACGTTATACGTTATACGATATACGTTATGCGTTATACGTTATGCGTTATAGGATATACGTTATACGTTATACGCTATACGTTATACGTTATACGTTATACATTATACGTTATGCGTTATACGTTATACGTTATACGTTATACGTTATACGTTATACGTTATACGTTATACGTTATACGTTATACGTTATACGTTATACGTTATACGTTATACGTTATACGTTATACGTTATACGTTATACGTTATACGTTATACGTTATACGTTATACGTTATACGTTATACGTTAAACGTTATACGTTATACGTTATACGTTATACGATATACGTTATACGTTATACGTTGTACGTTATACGTTATACGTTATACGTTATACGTTATACGTTATACGGTATACGTTATGCGTTATACGTTATACGTTATACGTTGTACGTTATACGTTATACGTTTTACGTTATACGTTATACGTTATACGTTATACGTTATACGTTATGCGTTATACGCTATACGTTATGCGTTATAGGTCATACCTTATACGTGATACGTCATACGTTATACGTTATGCGTTATACGTTATACGTTATACGTTATACGTTATACGTTATACGTTATACGTTATACGTTATACGTTACTCGTTATACGTAATATGTAATACGTTTTACGTTATAAGTTATACGTTATACGTTCAACGTTATACGTTATACGTTATACGTTATACGTTATACGTTATACGTTATACGTTATGCGTTATACGTTATACGTTATACGTTATACGCTATACGTTATACGTTGTACGTTATGCGTTATACGTTATGCGTTATACGTTATACGTTATACGTTATACGTTGTACGTTATACGTTATACGTTATACGTTATACGTTATTCGTTATACGTTATACGTTATACGTTATACGTTATACGTTATACGTTATACGTTAAACGTTATACGTTATACGTTATACGTTATACGATATACGTTATACGTTATACGTTGTACGTTATACGTTATACGTTATACGTTATACGTTATACGTTATACGTTATACGTTATACGTTATACGTTATACGTTATACGTTATACGTTATACGTTATACGTTATACGTTATACGTTATACGTTCTACGTTCTACGTTATACGTTGTACGTTATACGTTGTACGTTATACGTTATACGTTATACGTTGTACGTTATACGTTATACGTTATACGTTATACGTTATACGTTATACGTTATACGTTATACGTTATACGTTATACGTTATACGTTATACGTTATACGTTATACGTTATACGTTATACGTTATACGTTATACGTTATTCGTTATACGTTATACGTTATACGTTATACGTTATACGTTATACGTTACACCATATACGTTATACGTTATACGTTATACGTTAAACGTTATACGTTATACGTTATACGTTATACGATATACGTTAAACGTTATACGTTGTACGTTATACGTTATACGTTATACGTTATACGTTATACGTTATACGTTATACGTTATACGTTATACGTTATACGTTATACGTTATACGTTATACGTTATACGTTATACGTTATACGTTATACGTTATACGTTATACGTTATACGTTATACGTTATACGTTATACGTTATACGTTATACGTTCTACGTTCTACGTTATACGTTGTACGTTATACGTTGTACGTTATACGTTATACGTTATACGTTGTACGTTATACGTTATACGTTATACGTTATACGTTATACGTTATACGTTATACGTTATACGTTATACGTTATACGTTATACGTTATACGTTATACGTTATACGTTATACGTTATACGTTATACGTTATACGTTATACGTTATACGTTATACGTTATACGTTATACGTTATACGTTATACGTTATACGTTAAACGTTATACGTTATACGTTATACGTTATACGATATACGTTATACGTTATACGTTGTACGTTATACGTTATACGTTATACGTTATACGTTATACGTTATACGTTATACGTTATACGTTATACGTTATACGTTATACGTTATACGTTATACGTTATACGGTATACGTTATACGTTATACGTTATACGTTATACGTTATACGTTATACGTTATACGTTATACGTTATACGTTATACGTTATACGTTATACGTTATACGTTATACGTTATACGTTATACGTTATACGTTATACGTTATACGTTATACGTTATACGTTATACGTTATACGTTATACGTTATACGTTATACGTTATGCGTTATACGCTATACGTTATGCGTTATAGGTCATACCTTATACGTGATACGTCATACGTTATACGTTATGCGTTATACGTTATACGTTATACGTTATACGTTATACGTTATACGTTATACGTTATACGTTATACGTTACTCGTTATACGTAATATGTAATACGTTTTACGTTATAAGTTATACGTTATACGTTCAACGTTATACGTTATACGTTATACGTTATACGTTATACGTTATACGTTATACGTTATGCGTTATACGTTATACGTTATACGTTATACGCTATACGTTATACGTTGTACGTTATGCGTTATACGTTATGCGTTATACGTTATACGTTATACGTTATACGTTGTACGTTATACGTTATACGTTATACGTTATACGATATACGTTATACGTTATACGTTGTACGTTATACGTTATACGTTATACGTTATACGTTATACGTTATACGGTATACGTTATGCGTTATACGTTATACGTTATACGTTGTACGTTATACGTTATACGTTTTACGTTATACGTTATACGTTATACGTTATACGTTATACGTTATGCGTTATACGCTATACGTTATGCGTTATAGGTCATACCTTATACGTGATACGTCATACGTTATACGTTATGCGTTATACGTTATACGTTATACGTTATACGTTATACGTTATACGTTATACGTTATACGTTATACGTTATACGTTATACGTTACTCGTTATACGTAATATGTAATACGTTTTACGTTATAAGTTATACGTTATACGTTCTACGTTATACGTTATACGTTATACGTTATACGTTATACGTTATACGATATACGTTATACGTTATACGTTGTACGTTATACGTTATACGTTATACGATATACGTTATGCGTTATACGTTATGCGTTATAGGATATACGTTATACGTTATACGCTATACGTTATACGTTATACGTTATACATTATACGTTATGCGTTATACGTTATACGTTATACGTTATACGTTATACGTTATACGTTATACGTTATACGTTATACGTTATACGTTATACGTTATACGTTATACGTTATACGTTATACGTTATACGTTATACGTTATACGTTATACGTTATACGTTATACGTTATACGTTATACGTTATACGTTAAACGTTATACGTTATACGTTATACGTTATACGATATACGTTATACGTTATACGTTGTACGTTATACGTTATACGTTATACGTTATACGTTATACGTTATACGGTATACGTTATGCGTTATACGTTATACGTTATACGTTGTACGTTATACGTTATACGTTTTACGTTATACGTTATACGTTATACGTTATACGTTATACGTTATGCGTTATACGCTATACGTTATGCGTTATAGGTCATACCTTATACGTGATACGTCATACGTTATACGTTATGCGTTATACGTTATACGTTATACGTTATACGTTATACGTTATACGTTATACGTTATACGTTATACGTTACTCGTTATACGTAATATGTAATACGTTTTACGTTATAAGTTATACGTTATACGTTCAACGTTATACGTTATACGTTATACGTTATACGTTATACGTTATACGTTATACGTTATGCGTTATACGTTATACGTTATACGTTATACGCTATACGTTATACGTTGTACGTTATGCGTTATACGTTATGCGTTATACGTTATACGTTATACGTTATACGTTGTACGTTATACGTTATACGTTATACGTTATACGTTATTCGTTATACGTTATACGTTATACGTTATACGTTATACGTTATACGTTATACGTTATACGTTATACGTTATACGTTATACGTTATACGTTCTACGTTCTACGTTATACGTTGTACGTTATACGTTGTACGTTATACGTTATACGTTATACGTTGTACGTTATACGTTATACGTTATACGTTATACGTTATACGTTATACGTTATACGTTATACGTTATACGTTATACGTTATACGTTATACGTTATACGTTATACGTTATACGTTATACGTTATTCGTTATACGTTATACGTTATACGTTATACGTTATACGTTATACCATATACGTTATACGTTATACGTTATACGTTAAACGTTATACGTTATACGTTATACGTTATACGATATACGTTAAACGTTATACGTTGTACGTTATACGTTATACGTTATACGTTATACGTTATACGTTATACGTTATACGTTATACGTTATACGTTATACGTTATACGTTATACGTTATACGTTATACGTTATACGTTATACGTTATACGTTATACGTTATACGTTATACGTTATACGTTATACGTTATACGTTATACGTTATACGTTATACGTTATACGTTCTACGTTCTACGTTATACGTTGTACGTTATACGTTGTACGTTATACGTTATACGTTATACGTTGTACGTTATACGTTATACGTTATACGTTATACGTTATACGTTATACGTTATACGTTATACGTTATACGTTATACGTTATACGTTATACGTTATACGTTATACGTTATACGTTATACGTTATACGTTATACGTTATACGTTATACGTTATACGTTATACGTTATACGTTATACGTTATACGTTATACGTTAAACGTTATACGTTATACGTTATACGTTATACGATATACGTTATACGTTATACGTTGTACGTTATACGTTATACGTTATACGTTATACGTTATACGTTATACGTTATACGTTATACGTTATACGTTATACGTTATACGTTATACGTTATACGTTATACGTTATACGTTATACGGTATACGTTATACGTTATACGTTATACGTTATACGTTATACGTTATACGTTATACGTTATACGTTATACGTTATACGTTATACGTTATACGTTATACGTTATACGTTATACGTTATACGTTATACGTTATACGTTATACGTTATACGTTATACGTTATACGTTATACGTTATACGTTATACGTTATGCGTTATACGCTATACGTTATGCGTTATAGGTCATACCTTATACGTGATACGTCATACGTTATACGTTATGCGTTATACGTTATACGTTATACGTTATACGTTATACGTTATACGTTATACGTTATACGTTATACGTTACTCGTTATACGTAATATGTAATACGTTTTACGTTATAAGTTATACGTTATACGTTCAACGTTATACGTTATACGTTATACGTTATACGTTATACGTTATACGTTATACGTTATGCGTTATACGTTATACGTTATACGTTATACGCTATACGTTATACGTTGTACGTTATGCGTTATACGTTATGCGTTATACGTTATACGTTATACGTTATACGTTGTACGTTATACGTTATACGTTATACGTTATACGTTATTCGTTATACGTTATACGTTATACGTTATACGTTATACGTTATACGTTATACGTTAAACGTTATACGTTATACGTTATACGTTATACGATATACGTTATACGTTATACGTTGTACGTTATACGTTATACGTTATACGTTATACGTTATACGTTATACGTTATACGTTATACGTTATACGTTATACGTTATACGTTATACGTTATACGTTATACGTTATACGTTATACGTTATACGTTATACGTTCTACGTTCTACGTTATACGTTGTACGTTATACGTTGTACGTTATACGTTATACGTTATACGTTGTACGTTATACGTTATACGTTATACGTTATCGGTTATACGTTATACGTTATACGTTATACGTTATACGTTATACGTTATACGTTATACGTTATACGTTATACGTTATACGTTATACGTTATTCGTTATACGTTATACGTTATACGTTATACGTTATACGTTATACCATATACGTTATACGTTATACGTTATACGTTAAACGTTATACGTTATACGTTATACGTTATACGATATACGTTAAACGTTATACGTTGTACGTTATACGTTATACGTTATACGTTATACGTTATACGTTATACTTTATACGTTATACGTTATACGTTATACGTTATACGTTATACGTTATACGTTATACGTTATACGTTATACGTTATACGTTATACGTTATACGTTATACGTTATACGTTATACGTTATACGTTATACGTTATACGTTCTACGTTCTACGTTATACGTTGTACGTTATACGTTGTACGTTATACGTTATACGTTATACGTTGTACGTTATACGTTATACGTTATACGTTATACGTTATACGTTATACGTTATACGTTATACGTTATACGTTATACGTTATACGTTATACGTTATACGTTATACGTTATACGTTATACGTTATACGTTATACGTTATACGTTATACGTTATACGTTATACGTTAAACGTTATACGTTATACGTTATACGTTATACGATATACGTTATACGTTATACGTTGTACGTTATACGTTATACGTTATACGTTATACGTTATACGATATACGTTATACGTTATACGTTATACGTTATACGTTATACGTTATACGTTATACGTTATACGTTATACGTTATACGTTATACGTTATACGTTATACGTTATACGTTATACGTTATACGATATACGTTATACGTTATACGTTATGCGTTATATGATATACGTTATACGTTATACGTTATACGTTATACGTTATACGTTATACGTTATACGTTATAGGTTATACGTTATACGTTATACGTTATACGTTATACGTTATACGTTATACGTTATACGTTATACGTTATACGTTATACGTTATACATTATACATTATACGTTATACGTTATACGTTAAACGTTATACGTTATACGTTATACGTTATACGTTATACGATATACGTTATACGTTAAACGTTGTACGTTATACGTTATAAGTTATACGTTATACGTTATACGTTATACGTTATACGTTATACGTTATACGTTATAGGTTACACGTTATACGTTATACGTTATACGTTGTACGTTTTACATTATACGTTATACGTTATACGTTATAGGTCATACCTTATACGTGATACGTCATACGTTATACGTTATACGTTATACGTTATTCGTTATACGTTATACGTTATACGTTATACGTTATACGTTATACGTTATACGTTATACGTTATACGTTATACGTTAAACGTTATACGTAATACGTTATACGTTATACGTTATACGCTATACGTTATACGTTGTACGTTATGCGTTATACGTTATGCGTTATACGTTACACGTTATACGTTATACGTTGTACGTTATACGTTATACGTTATACGTTATACGTTATTCGTTATACGTTATACGTTATACGTTATACGTTATACGTTATACGTTATACGTTATACGTTGTACGTTATACGTTGTACGTTATACGTTGTACGTTATACGTTATACGTTATACGTTATACGTTATAGGTCATACCTTATACGTGATACGTTTGACGTTATACGTTATACGGTATACGTTATACGTTATGCGTTATACGTTATACGTTATACGTTATACGTTATACGTTTGACGTTATACGTTATACGTTATACGTCATACGTTATGCGTTATACGTTATGCGTTATACGTTACACGTTATACGTTATACGTTATACGTTATACGTTATACGTTACTCGTTATACGTAAAATGTAATACGTTTTACGTTATAAGTTATACGTTATACGTTATACGTTATACGTTATACGTTATACGTTATACGTTATACGTTATACGTTATACGGTATACGTTATGCGTTATACATTATACGTTATACGTTATACGTTATACGTTATACGTTATACGTTATACGTTTGACGTTATACGTTATACGGTATACGTTATACGTTATACGTTATACGTTATACGTTATACGTTATACGTTATACGTTATACGTTTGACGTTATACGTTATACGGTATACGTTATGCGTTATACGCTATACGTTATGCGTTATAGGATATACGTTATGCGTTATAGGATATACGTTATACGTGATACGTTGTACCTTATACGTTATACGTTATACGTTATACGTTATACGTTATACGTTATACGTTATACGTTATACGTTATACGTTATACGTTATACGTTATACGTTTTACGTTATACGTTATACGTTATACGTTATACGTTATACGTTATTCGTTATACGTTATACGTTATACGTTATACGTTATACGTTATACGTTATACGTTATACGTTATACGTTATACGTTATACGTTGTACGTTATACGTTGTACGTTATACGTTGTACGTTATACGTTATACGTTATACGTTATACGTTATACGTTATACGTTATACGTTAAACGTTATACGTAATACGTTATACGTTATACGTTATACGTTATACGTTATACGTTATACGTTATACGTTAAACGTTATACGTTATACGTTATACGTTATACGTTATACGCTATACGTTATACGTTGTACGTTATGCGTTATACGTTATGCGTTATACGTTATACGTTATACGTTATACGTTGTACGTTATACGTTATACGTTATACGTTATACGTTATTCGTTATCCGTTATACGTTATACGTTATACGTTATACGTTATACGTTATACGTTATACGTTATACGTTATACGTTAAACGTTATACGTAATACGTTATACGTTATACGATATACGTTTTACGTTATACGTTGTACGTTATACGTTATACGTTATACGTTATACGTTATACGTTATACGTTATACGTTATACGTTATACGTTATACATTATACGTTATACGTTATACGTTATACGTTATACGTTATTCGTTATACGTTATACGTTATACGTTATACGTTATACGTTATACGTTATACGTTATACGTTATACGTTATACGTTATACGTTGTACGTTATACGTTGTACGTTATACGTTGTACGTTATACGTTATACGTTATACGTTATACGTTATACGTTATACGTTATACGTTATACGTTGTACGTTATACGTTATACGTTATACGTTAAACGTTATACGTTATACGTTATACGTTATACGATATACGTTATACGTTATACGTTGTACGTTATACGTTATACGTTATACGTTATACGTTATACGTTATACGTTATACGTTATACGTTGTACGTTATACGTTATACGTTATACGTTATACGTTATACGTTATACGTTATACGTTATACGTTAAACGTTATACGTTATACGTTATACGTTATACGTTATACGCTATACGTTATACGTTGTACGTTATGCGTTATACGTTATGCGTTATACGTTATACGTTATACGTTATACGTTGTACGTTATACGTTATACGTTATACGTTATACGTTATTCGTTATCCGTTATACGTTATACGTTATACGTTATACGTTATACGTTATACGTTATACGTTATACGTTATACGTTATACGTTAAACGTTATACGTAATACGTTATACGTTATACGATATACGTTTTACGTTATACGTTGTACGTTATACGTTATACGTTATACGTTATACGTTATACGTTATACGTTATACGTTATACGTTATACGTTATACATTATACGTTATACGTTATACGTTATACGTTATACGTTATTCGTTATACGTTATACGTTATACGTTATACGTTATACGTTATACGTTATACGTTATACGTTATACGTTATACGTTATACGTTGTACGTTATACGTTGTACGTTATACGTTGTACGTTATACGTTATACGTTATACGTTATACGTTATACGTTATACGTTATACGTTATACGTTGTACGTTATACGTTATACGTTATACGTTAAACGTTATACGTTATACGTTATACGTTATACGATATACGTTATACGTTATACGTTGTACGTTATACGTTATACGTTATACGTTATACGTTATACGTTATACGTTATACGTTATACGTTATACGTTATACATTATACGTTATACGTTATACGTTATACGTTAAACGTTATTCGTTATACGTTATACGTTATACGTTATACGTTATACGTTATACGTTATACGTTATACGTCATACGTTATACGTTATACGTTATACGTTATACGTTATACGTTATAAGTTATACGTTATACGTTATACGTTATAGGTCATACCTTATACGTGATACGTCATACGTTATACGTTATACGTTATACGTTATTCGTTATACGTTATACGTTATACGTTATACGTTATACGTTATACGTTATACGTTATACGTTATACGTTATACGTTATACGTTATTCGTTATACGTTAAACGTTATACGTTATTAGTTATACGTCATACGTTATACGTTATACGTTATACGTTATACGTTATACGTTATACGTTATACGTTATACGTTATACGTTATACGTTATACGTTATACGTTATACGTTATACGTTATACGTTTTACGTTGTACGTTATACGTTGTACGTTATACGTTGTACGTTATACGTTGTACGTTATACGTTGTACGTTATACGTTGTACGTTATACGTTATACGTTATACGTTATACGTTATACGTTATACGTTACACGTTATACGTTATACGTTATACGTTATACGTTATACGTTATACGTTACTCGTTATACGTAAAATGTAATACGTTTTACGTTATAAGTTATACGTTATACGTTAAACGTTATACGTTATACGTTATACGTTATACGTTATACGCTATACGTTATACGTTGTACGTTGTGCGTTATACGTTATGCGTTATACGTTATACGTTATACGTTATACGTTGTACGTTATACGTTATTGGTTATACGTTATACGTTATACGTTATACGTTATGCGTTATACGTTATACGTTATACGTTATACGTTATACGTTATACGTTATACGTTATACGTTTGACGTTATACGTTATACGGTATACGTTATACGTTATGCGTTATACGTTATACGTTATACGTTATACGTTATACGTTATACGTTTGACGTTATACGTTATACGGTATACGTTATGCGTTATACGCTATACGTTATGCGTTATAGGATATACGTTATGGGTTATAGGATATACGTTATACGTGATACGTTGTACGTTATACGTTATACCTTATACGTTATACGTTATACGTTATACGTTATGCGTTATACGTTATACGTTATACGTTATACGTTAAACGTTATACGTTATACGTTATACGTTATACGTTATACGTTTGACGTTATACGTTATACGTTATACGTCATACGTTATGCGTTATACGTTATGCGTTATACGTTACACGTTATACGTTATACGTTATACGTTTTACGTTATACGTTATACGTTATACGTTATACGTTACTCGTTATACGTAAAATGTAATACGTTTTACGTTATAAGTTATACGTTATACGTTATACGTTATACGTTATACGTTATACGTTATACGTTATACGTTATACGTTATACGGTATACGTTATGCGTTATACATTATACGTTATACGTTATACGTTATACGTTATACGTTATACGTTATACGTTTGACGTTATACGTTATACGGTATACGTTATACGTTATACGTTATACGTTATACGTTATACGTTATACGTTATACGTTATACGTTTGACGTTATACGTTATACGGTATACGTTATGCGTTATACGCTATACGTTATGCGTTATAGGATATACGTTAAACGTTATTCGTTATACGTTATACGTTATACGTTATACGTTATACGTTATACGTTATACGTTATACGTCATACGTTATACGTTATACGTTATACGTTATACGTTGTACGTTATAAGTTATACGTTATACGTTATACGTTATAGGTCATACCTTATACGTGATACGTCATACGTTATACGTTATACGTTATACGTTATTCGTTATACGTTATACGTTATACGTTATACGTTATACGTTATACGTTATACGTTATACGTTATACGTTATACGTTATACGTTATACGTTATTCGTTATACGTTAAACGTTATACGTTATTAGTTATACGTCATACGTTATACGTTATACGTTATACGTTATACGTTATACGTTATACGTTATACGTTATACGTTATACGTTATACGTTATACGTTATACGTTATACGTTATACTTTATACGTTATACGTTATACGTTATACGTTTTACGTTGTACGTTATACGTTGTACGTTATACGTTGTACGTTATACGTTGTACGTTATACGTTGTACGTTATACGTTGTACGTTATACGTTATACGTTATACGTTATACGTTATACGTTATACGTTACACGTTATACGTTATACGTTATACGTTATACGTTATACGTTATACGTTACTCGTTATACGTAAAATGTAATACGTTTTACGTTATAAGTTATACGTTATACGTTAAACGTTATACGTTATACGTTATACGTTATACGTTATACGCTATACGTTATACGTTGTACGTTATGCGTTATACGTTATGCGTTATACGTTATACGTTATACGTTATACGTTGTACGTTATACGTTATTGGTTATACGTTATACGTTATACGTTATACGTTATGCGTTATACGTTATACGTTATACGTTATACGTTATACGTTATACGTTATACGTTATACGTTTGACGTTATACGTTATACGGTATACGTTATACGTTATACGTTATACGTTATACGTTATACGTAATACGGTATACGTTATGCGTTATACATTATACGTTATACGTTATACGTTATACGTTATACGTTATACGTTATACGTTTGACGTTATACGTTATACGGTATACGTTATACGTTATGCGTTATACGTTATACGTTATACGTTATACGTTATACGTTATACGTTTGACGTTATACGTTATACGGTATACGTTATGCGTTATACGCTATACGTTATGCGTTATAGGATATACGTTATGCGTTATAGGATATACGTTATACGTGATACGTTGTACGTTATACGTTATACGTTATACGTTATACGTTATACGTTATACGTTATACGTTATACGTTATACGTTATACGTTATACGTTATACGTTATACGTTATACGTTATACGTTATACGTTATACGTTATACGTTATACGTTTTACGTTATACGTTATACGTTATACGTTATACGTTATACGTTATACGTTATACGTTATACGTTATACGTTATTCGTTATACGTTATACGTTATACGATATACGTTATACGTTATACGTTATACGTTATACGTTATACGTTATACGTTATACGTTATACGTTATACGTTATACGTTATAAGTTGTACGTTATACGTTATACGTTATAGGTCATACCTTATACGTGATACGTCATACGTTATACGTTATACGTTATACGTTATTCGTTATCCGTTATACGTTATACGTTATACGTTATACGTTATACGTTATACGTTAAACGTTATACGTTATACGTTATACGTTATACGATATACGTTATACGTTTTACGTTGTACGTTATACGTTATACGTTATACGTTATACGTTATACGTTATACGTTATACGTTATACGTTATACGTTATACGTTATACGTTATACGTTATACGTTATACGTTATACGTTATACGTTTGACGTTATACGTTATACGGTATACGTTATGCGTTATACGCTATACGTTATGCGTTATAGGATATACGTTATGCGTTATAGGATATACGTTATACGTGATACGTTGTACGTTATACGTTATACGTTATACGTTATACGTTATACGTTATACGTTATACGTTATACGTTATACGTTATACGTTATACGTTATACGTTATACGTTATACGTTATACGTTATACGTTATTCGTTATACGTTATACGTTATACGTTATACGTTATACGTTATACGTTATACGTTATACGTTATACGTTATACGTTATACGTTATACGTTATACGTTATACGTTATAAGTTATACGTTATACGTTATACGTTATAGGTCATACCTTATACGTGATACGTCATACGTTATACGTTATACGTTATACGTTATTCGTTATCCGTTATACGTTATACGTTATACGTTATACGTTATACGTTATACGTTAAACGTTATACGTTATACGTTATACGTTATACGATATACGTTATACGTTTTACGTTGTACGTTATACGTTATACGTTATACGTTATACGTTATACGTTATACGTTATACGTTATACGTTATACGTTATACGTTATACGTTATACGTTATACGTTATACGTTATACGTTATACGTTTGACGTTATACGTTATACGGTATACGTTATGCGTTATACGCTATACGTTATGCGTTATAGGATATACGTTATGCGTTATAGGATATACGTTATACGTGATACGTTGTACGTTATACGTTATACGTTATACGTTATACGTTATACGTTATACGTTATACGTTATACGTTATACGTTATACGTTATACGTTATACGTTATACGTTATACGTTTTACGTTATACGTTATACGTTATACGTTATACATTATACGTTATACGTTATACGTTATACGTTATACGTTATTCGTTATACGTTATACGTTATACGTTATACGTTATACGTTATACGTTATACGTTATACGTTATACGTTATACGTTATACGTTATACGTTATAAGTTATACGTTATACGTTATACGTTATAGGTCATACCTTATACGTGATACGTCATACGTTATACGTTGTACGTTATACGTTATTCGTTATACGTTATACGTTATACGTTATACGTTATACGTTATACGTTATACGTTATACGTTATACGTTATACGTTATACGTTATACGTTATACGTTATACGTTATACGTTATACGTTATACGTTATACGTTATACGTTATAAGTTGTACGTTATACGTTATACGTTATTCGTTATACGTTATTCGTTATACGTTATACGTTATACGTTATACGTTATACGTTATACGTTATACGTTATACGTTATACGTTATACGGTATACGTTATGCGTTATACGTTATACGTTATACGTTATACGTTATACGTTATACGTTATACGTTATACGTTATACGTTATACGTTATACGTTATACGTTATACGTTATACGTTATACGTTATACGTTATACGTTATACGCTATACGTTATACGTTATACGTTATACGTTATACGTTATACGCTATACGTTATACGTTGTACGTTATGCGTTATACGTTATGCGTTATACGTTATACGTTATACGCTATACGTTATGCGTTATAGGATATACGTTATGGGTTATAGGATATACGTTATACGTGATACGTTGTACGTTATACGTTATACGTTATACGTTATACGTTATACGTTATACGTTATACGTTATACGTTATACGTTATACGTTATACGTTTGACGTTATACGTTATACGGTATACGTTATACGTTATGCGTTATACGTTATACGTTATACGTTATACGTTATACGTTATACGTTTGACGTTATACGTTATACG